>NC_056743.1:217015718-217113218 GCF_019279795.1 Protopterus annectens | reverse complement strand
TCACATGTTGACTAGAATAAGGGTACTTATTAGGCTGTGATCAGTGGAGAGGCTAAAAGGAAAGATGACAGGATGAGGCCATTAAGGTATAATAGGTTGGGGAGTCAAAGGGGGCAGATAGGGAGGGACTGAATACTGCAAGATGGAAGAGAAGGACATCTAAGGTTATGGTAAGTTCTTACACAACTATTCTATGTCCTTCTATTCACATGTTGCAGTATTCATAACAGTAGGGAGAGTGCCAAAGCTTTTAGGTATGAACCTGGGAGGAGGATTGGGGTCCTTGGTCAATGAGACCCTGAACAATAGACCTGGTGAACCCAGTTCTAGGCCTGGCAGCTTAGTCCAGTTTGTAATGTTTGGTGAAGGTGTGCACTGAGCCCCAGGTGGCGGCTTCTAGGAGGCATAATCCACCCCGTTGAAAAAGCAGCTGAGGAAGCATCTGCCTTGGTAGAGTGTGATTTGATGTGTCCCTGTAAGGTTTTACCATGGGTGGAGTAACATATTCCAATGGATTTAGAGATCCATGAGGAAATGGTTTGTTTGGTGACTGCCTTCCCTAGAGCCCTAGGGTGAAAGGAGATGAAAAGCTTATCAGATTTCCTAATAACTTTGGTTTTGTCTAAATAATACCTCTGTTGTCTGTGTACATCCAGAGAATGTATGGTCATCTCTGAGGCATTTTGGGGGTTACGGTAGAAAACAGGTAGGTTAATGGTTTGGTTTAATGAAAGTTCATTAACCACCTTAGGCATGAAAGAAGGATTAATCCTAACGGCAACTCAATCCTTGTGGAAAATAAGGTAAGGAGGGATGGCCATAAGAGCTTGAATCTCTGATACCCTCCTGGAGGAGGTAAGGGCCACTAGTAGTACAGTTTTAAGGGTGCACAGTTTTAAGGTTACTGAATGTGCTGGTTCAAAAGGTGACGGCGTGAGTTTTTCTAGAAGAAAATTCAGGTCCCAAGGTGGAGGGATAGGCTTGCTGGGATGTTTGATATGAAGAACCCCTTTCCGGAACAGCTTGACCTCTAGTCTGGAAGCCAGCAGAAATAACATGGGCAGACATGCAGAGATGGCAGATAAATGGACTTTAACTGATGAGTAGGTTAGTTCTGCATGAAGGAGCTCACACAAATAGGAAAGGATCAAAGAAACAGGAATATTCATAGGGTCCTGTTTTTTCCTCTGACACCACCTGGAGAATCTTTTCCATTTAAAGATGTAAGTTCTCCTGGTGCTAGGTTTCCTGGCCTCCTGCAGGACATTGAGTACTTCCTCTGTATATAGATGTCTGAAGGGGATTAGAACCCTATCACCCATAAGGTCAGTTTCAAGTTGTTCCTCTAGGGATTCTCTGTTCTGTGTGAGCAAGTCTATTCAGTGGGGTAACCTGTGGTGATTGCCCTTGACTAGTAGGTAAAGAAGGGGAAACCAGTGCTGTCTTGGCCAGTAGGGGGTCACCAATAGGATTTCTGGTTTGTCCTTCTGTATTTTGAGGACAACTTTCTGAATCAGAGTGAAGGATGGAAATGCATAGAGAAATACCCCCCCCCCAAATGAAAGGGGAAGCCATTCACTTTCCAGGCTTGTGATGTGGCGCTCTTGTGCAAAATGTGGGCATCTGTTTGTTCTGGGAGGAAGCAAACAGATCGAGTTGTGGAATACCCCACTTGTGAATGAGATCTAGGAATACCTTTCTGTGAAGCATCCATTCGTGAGAGGGATCTGTAATCTGCCATGGCATTCTCTGTCGAGGGAATGTAGAGTGCTACTAGGTGGATGTTTAGAGTTATCGCTAGAGTCCAGATTTGGATGGGTAAGCTGCAAAGAGGATAGGATCTTGTCCCCCCTGTACTACATGACAGTTATATTGTCTGTGATCACTTTGAGAGTTCCTGGGAGTAGGGCTGATTTGAAGATTTGTAGGGCCAAATGGAGTGCCCTCATTTCTTTGATATTGATGTGGTTCTTTAGTCTTAGTGCAGACCATTTTCCCTGTACAGTGATCTGTTTCTGGTTGTGCTGTAGTACTGCACCCCAACCCAGGTCTGATGCATCTGTGGTGAGTTCTAGCAGGGGGGAGGTATCTGAAGTGGGATACCCTGGTTGTGGTGGATGGCAGAGATCCACCAATGGAGTTCTGTCTTCAGACACTGGTGTACTGGGAGAGGAGTGTCCAGAGGATGGGAGTGTCAGCTCCATAAGTTCTTCAAGATCCATGTGGAGTCTTGCTAGGGGCAACATGGGTATTAGGGATGCCATGTGTCTGAGCATCCTTAGGAATTCCCGTGCTGGTAATGAAGTAAGGTTGATAAGTGAGTTGAGGTAGATGGCCAGATCTAGGATTCTTTGTTCTGGAATAAAGGCTTTCATTAAGTCTGTTCTGATTCTGCATCACAAGAAAACTATGTGTTGTGTGGCTTGCAGATAAGACTTTTTCTTGTTTATAGTGAACCCCAGTTGGGTTAGGATGTTGATCACTTGCCTTAGGTACTCTTGGAGGACTTGGTGGTTTTGATGATAAGGTCATCTAGGTATGGGAATATTTGTATATCCTGTGTTCTGCAGTGAGCAATGAAGGGTGCTAGACACTTTGTGAACACTCGAGGGGCTGTGTAGAGCCCAAAAGGCAAGGCAAAGAATTGAAAATTCTATGAACCTACTGCAAAGGGGAGGAATTTCCTTTAGTCTGGGTGAATGGAAATGTGGAGGTAGGCATCCTTCAAATCCAAGGCCACCATGTAGACCTGTGTGGGAATGAGTGGAAGGAGCAAAGGTAAGGTAATCATTTTGAAACTGGGTAGCTTGAGAAACAGGTTTAAGAAAGATAGATCCAGAATTGGTCTCCATGGGCCATCTTTCCTTGGTACCAAAAACATTCTTGAGTAAAATCTTTTGTTTCTTTGGGTGGGTGTTATTTGTTCTATGGTGCCCTGGGCTAGTAGTTGTTGAATGATAGTGGGGAAGAGATGGACTTGCTTTACTGGAGGTTGAGGGATTCCCTGAAAGGGGGGGGGGGTAACATCCACCAAGTCATAAAGTAACCCCTCTGAATGATGGAAAGTACCCATCTTTCTGTTGTAATCTTCTGTCAGGAGGATAGGGAGAGGGTGAGCTGAAGGGACAGTGAGGTGTTTTGATTTAGTAATGGTAAGTCACAGCAGAGGTGGTCTGGATTGATCAGACTGGCTCCAAAAGGGGGCAGGGAAAGGGGTGGAGGGAAACCTGGGGACAGAGGTTTTCCTCGGTTGCCTGCCTCCCTTTGCCTGCTGAGCTGTGTGGGAGGATTGCCTCCTGACAAAGGACGTTTTCTGAGAATAGTTTTTGTGGTATCTGGGAATGGGAGATACCAGTACATGTTTTGGGTTTTGTAGTTCTTTTCCCTTCTCTTGAAGGGATTTAAGAAGTTCAGCTGAGGCCTGGCCAAATAGCACTTTATTGTCTAGGGAGGCATCAAGCAGCTCTGTTTGCACATCTAAGGGCAGGGGCTGAAGTCTCAGCCAGGAGTAGAACCTTAATACTGAGCCAGAACCAGCAGATTTGGATGATGCTTCCACAGCATCATAACTGCATTTGATGGAGTGCCTAGTTACTTGAGATGCTGTGGAGAGTAGGTTGTTAAGCTGAGTTTTAATGTTGGATTCAGGGACCTCAGAGAGTAGGGTAGAAGCCTTAGCAGTAGTGTCCAGGACATACCTAGCCATGTGAGTTTGGTAGTTCGAGGATCTTATAGCAAGGGTAGAGAAGGTAAACACCTTTTTCCCTAGTCTGTCCATAAATGTACTGTCTTTATCAGTAGGACAGAGGGTAGAAGAAAGCAATTGCCTAGATGTCTTATCTGCAGAGACTGCAATAACAGTAGGGTCTGCTGGTGGGTTTCTAAAGAGGAACTGGGTGTTCTGTAGAACCTTATAAAAATAGTCAGGATATTTAGATGCTGTTGGTTGTGAATTTGGAGTCTGAGAGGTGGCTAAGAAGGCATCCTGGAAGGCAGGGAGCAAAGAGGGCACAGCTGAAGAGCATGGCTGTTCCATTTGCAGCAGGTCAAAGTATCTTTTCTTAGTGTCTGAGACATCTGAGGCCTGGCACTTAAAATGTTCCCTCACGAGGGAGATGGTATCACCAAAGGTGAATTCTTCCCCAGGGGACTCTGGGGTAATGGGATCCTCTTCCTCTGGGGTAATGAGGTTTTTGGGTGAATCAATTTTAGATTCATATATCACAGAATCTTCATTGGAGGAAGGCTCTTCCTCTGACACAAGCAAAGGGGATCCTGTAGGAGAAACAGTTGGTTGCTGTTGAGTCTGTAGGGCCTGGAATGCTTTAAACAAGCTTTGAGAAAAAACTTCCCAACCTGAAACAGGTTGTGGTTCTGTGTGTCATACTTTTTGTTTTCTCTTAATTCGAGTAGACTGTAGAGAAAGAGAGGGAGCAACATCTGGGTGGATGGAGGAACAAGAGCAGGGCCTCCCACTGAATGAGTCATGGTTCTCCTCTGCCATCAGAAGCTGATGGCTGATTTGCCTCAGTGGACGTACATGAGGTTTCCGCCAGTCCAGCTTCCATTGTGGTTCCTGGGCCTAGTAAGGAAATGGGGGTCTGAAGAGATCCCAGGCTTTCATCAGCCTCAAGAATCTCCCCTGCGCAGTATGGGAATCAGGCCTGGTTTTCTAGGCCTTTTTCCTCTGTGGCTCTTCGGATGGGCCTACTCCTCCCTCCATACCTAGTGTGAGATGTCAGAGCCTCTGATTTTCTACATAAAGTTTAAGTATGGCCAATGAAAGGATTTTGAGATGAATGATTTGCAAATAGGGCAGGATGTATGGTTGAGAGCCTCACCTAAACAGAATACGCACTTATCGTGCGAGTCCTTGTGAGGAATCTGTCTCCCACAAGCACACTCCCCCTTTCTAGTGGACATGTACATATTAGCAAAAAAACAAAAGGAAACAACGAAAACCCCAAAGGGTACTTATCTGTAGCAGTCGTTTGTAGTGGTCGTCTGAATTAGCGATCTGCTGTCCAAACTGGCTAGCTGGAGTCTGACGTTCACTGTGGCAGAAAAATTCTGAACAGGGTACATGCAGACATCACTTTTATACCCTAAGTCGGTTTATGGCCCTGGCGCAGGACATCACACGTACCCTCCTGAAGCAAGACTTTGGTATACTGGCCGGATGTCGGTGCTGCAGGCAGCAACCTCCCTACTGTTATGAATAATGCAACACGTGAATAGAAGGACATCTATTTCTATATCAATATCTATATCTATATCTATATCTACAGCTATATCTATCTACACTCACACACACACACACACACACACACACACACACACACACACACACACACACACACACACACACATATGCATCTACATATAAAATCATTATTCTGAATTAGGCATTGTGACTATGCACTACTTGTAGACAGTGTCAGTGTTCAACTTTGTCTCCCTTTTATACTTCAATCAATGTAACTAGAACAGTACAACTAGACAGCAGAGTTATCTACAATAATCTTGCTGGACTAAAATTACTAGAGTTAACAGCAGTCTAACCCCTCACCAGAAAAATAAAATTATGCTATAGCAAGTAAAATGAGCGCATACTTTTTTAGACAGCTTCCACTCTAATAAATCAACAAAGAAAATGCCTCAAGTTCAGAACATCAATTATGAATATGGACAGGGCTATTTTTACATATTTCTGGCAGGAAATTTAAAGTCTTTTCAACTTAGTAAAGGATAAAACAAAAACCAAACAGCACTCCAAAGATTAAATGCCTCGCTTGAATGAAAGAAGCTTAAATAAAATAATCCAACAGTATATATAATGAAGCAAACACATAGGACCATAAAAGTAAACTGCAAGCATGTTTATTAAAACAAACCCAGTGCACAAAAACAAATAAGTGTTTTCGCAGCTAGCTTCATCAGACCAAAATATTGGACAGCCCATAACCAAGTTTAAATATAACAACCTGGCCAATCAAACTGCATGATGAACGTCACATGATAAAAAATATCACATGATAAAAAGCATTGGGTTGTACCTTAAACACATAGTGAGCACAATATAAAACATGAGTTTATAACTAACTTTTACCATGAAAGCAAATATGCAAATAACAAAAAACAACATTCTATGACAAAAAAAAATATATATATATATATATATATATATATATATATATATATATGCATAGAGGTGTCACTGCAGATGATAGTAAGGCCAATGAGCTTGTTAATAAGGTAAGGGTACCCTTGTACTATACCACTGACATTAATTCCATCATGGACATACGAAGCACTGAGACATCCTCACTACAGTTTCAGTTATTAGAGGGGATATAGGGGACACACCTACATTTTTGTTTAAAAATAAAATGAATTTGAAAAGAATCTTGTGTAGACAGAAGGATACTCTCATGCCAATGGTTAATAAAGATTTTTACACTAAGCCATGTGGTATGTGTAATTATTGCAATAACACTGATAATAGTGGTTTCTTTACTCACCCGGATACGTGTTGTAAGTATGTGTTTAAGGTGTCTGCTAACTGCGTTACCCAGCATGTGGTTTACCTCACTTATTGTGTAGTGTGTGTCTCCTATTATGTGGGTAAAACTGATAGGATGTTCAAAGACAGGATTAGGGAACATATATACAACATAAGCATAGGTTCTAGCAACAATGTCCTATCTAAGCATGTTATGCAAGAAGGGGTTAGTCATACTTTTCGTTTCTTGGTTATTGAGTGTATCTTTCCTAGTATAAGAGAAGCTAATATCACAAACTGCACTGAGAGTAGACAAGGGAGATGGATTATTCGACTTATGGCAGATAGCGGGAAAGGCTTAAATAAAAAAGCCTCCCTTAAACCTGTACTGAAATCTAGGTGTTTAAAAGTGAAATGATTTTTTAATTGATGGTTTTATGATCATATATATATATATATATATATATATATATATATATTTTTTTTTTTTTTTTTTTAATTTTTTGTCATAGAATGTTGTTTTTTGTTATTTGCATATTTGCTTTCATGGTGAAAGTTAGTTATAAACTCATGTTTTATATTGTACTCAATTTGGGTTTAAGGTACAACCTAATGCTTTTTATCATGTGACATTGATTGGCCAGGTTGCTGTATTTAAACTTGGTTATGCGGTGTGCAATATTTTGGTCTGATGAAGCTAAATGTGAAAGCATTTACCTCTTCTTGTGCACTGGGTTTGTTTTAATAAACGTGCTTGAAGTTTACTTTTCTGGCCCTTCTATGTGTTTGCTTCATTGTATACACTGCTGGATTATCTTTTCAACTTCTTTGATAAAAATTCTGATACATCTAAATTGTATCTAAAACAGTATCAAGTATTTTTTTTGAAATTCCTAACTTTTCCTGTCATATACATATCTGGAAATTTGTCGCTATTTATAACTTTGAAATGAGCCATCTAAACTCAGCTCTCAGGATTCTTCCTTCAAAAAATAATTGAAATCTGTCCTTACCAATATCCAGAAATTGTCATTGAAAATGGACAGAATGGATACAAAATTGGATAACGTCAAAGAAAAATGGTCTAAACAAATGGCAAAGAGAAACACCCCTGCCTGTACGGCAACTGCAAGGTCCCAAATGAAAGCAATTCAAAAAGTACAGACCAGCAGACTGTAGCAAGGAAAAAGAAATCTAATGTAGTGCTAAAAAGCACATAACAAAGAGAACATTAAACAGAACGATTTCAGCTTAAATAAAATAAGCCTTCTTCAGTGCATAAAATTGACAAATAGAACCTCCCCTTTCTCTTATATAGTCAGCAATTGAGGCTTAATTGATACACTTAATATTTAAACATGGTCATCCAATCCAGGAGAAAATAAACCTCCCAATTTAATAATCCATTTTTTCTCCATATTATTAAGGGTCTGATGCCTTCCAGTCTTATTAGATCTATTACCCCTGATCCGATCAATAATGGTAAAATAATAGGACACATTAGTATGTGAAACAGTATGTTTGTATTGGGCATTAATAATTCTCAGATGTCTGATGTCACTAAAATGCTCCGCAATCCTAAATTTGAACAGATGTGAAGTCTGGCCAATATAAAACACGGAACAACTACACAAAGCCAGGTAAATGACTCAATCAGTTTGACAGTTAGCAAAAAAAAGAAATGCTATACACTTCACTGGTATTTTTGCTGCTAAAATCTTTGGTGTTACAAATCCTAGAACAGTATATACAGTGAGCACAGGGGAAACAACCATCCAAATAGTCCCCTAATAAAGTAGATTGGACCTGTGGAACTTGCTGGCTATGTCCTTGTTTATAGTGACTCAAGATAGAACCCAGGTTCTTAACCTTCCTATAAGAAAACTGGCATATATTATTCAAAATTTCAGATAATTGTTTATCTGCCAATAGAATATTTCAATGCCGTTGGACACTATTAGTTAGAAAAGCAGTGTTCCTACCATAAGTAGTTACAAAACGAATACCTGGCTCATGCTCTTGAGGCTTAACTTTATATTCTATAAGAGAATCCCTATGTATAGAGTCCACATAATTCTTAGCATGTAGTATATGCCTCAACTCATAACCCCTATTAAAAAACCAGGAGGTGAGGTCATCCCTATACATATCATATGAAGCTTCCTTTGAACAAATATGTTTCATTCTTATATATTGAGACTTTGGAATATTCCTGCATATGTGTGGAGGATGATAGCCGGTGGCATGGAGAAAGGAATTGTACTCTGGGTATTTACGGTAAACTTCAGAACTTAAAGTGTTATCCATTTGCCTGGTCACCAATACATCCAAAAATGTAATACAATCCTTACTGTAGTTCACCGTAAATTGTATTCCCCACTTGTTTTCATTTAAATAGTTGACAAATTCATTAAGGTACTCAGAATCCGATCTCCACACCAACCAGCAATCATCCAAATATTTCCTCCATATGTCCATGTCCTCCAAAAATATACTGTGAGAACTATCATAGATAATGTGCTCTTCGATGTATGCCATAAATAGATCGGCATATATTGGGGCAAAAGAAGCCCCCATAGCCGTATCCTGAATTTGAAGATAACATGCATCACGATATAAAAATACATTTTTGGTAAGGACATGTTTGGCTAATCCTAATAGAAGTGTATTAAATCCAGGGGAATATAATCCAGATCTGGAAAGCCAATATTCCAAAGCATCAACACCTGCCCAGTGAGGAATATTAGTATATAGGGCAGTTATGTCAAGGGTACAAAGTAACCATCCCGGTTCCAGCTGTAATTCAGAAATTATTGAAGAAATTCAGTTGTGTCCTGTATGCAGGCATGTACCCACTTCAAAAGGGGTTTAAGGTACTTGGTTAGAAATTGGGACAATGGTTCTATTAGTGAGCCTCTTCTTGATACAATTTGTCTACCAGGGGAATTTTGTGGGTCCTTATGTATTTTTGTTAGAAAATAGATATATTGGGAAAGGGGTCTGGTACAGATAGATGACAGAAAGTTTGGTTCAAAATAATACCCTCATCTTTAGCTAAAGTTAGGAATTCATCAATCTGTTTCTTAAAGGACGGGGTTGGATTAAGGGGCAATCATGTATAATAACGTCCATCTGAAAGTTGCCTCATAGCTTTGGCATTATATTGAGCCCAATCTTGGATTACAACCGCCCCAAATTTATCAGCAGACAATATGACCAGTCCATGGTTATTGGACAATTCCTTAATACATTGCAGTTCGATCTTTGAGAGATTATTCAATCCAACTCCAGACTCCCTAGAGTAAAATGTATATCCCTAAGCACACTATTCTAAAACATTTGCACATTAGAATTCATGGGAGGTGTAAAAGTAGATTTATGATATCTAAATTCATCCTGGACCCTAATGGAGTCTCCATCCTGAAAAAATAACCGTAAAGCTATAATATCATTAGCAAAACTGTCCACAGAAACAAAAAACCCAAGTATAAACGTTAGTCCTTTATTCAGAATATCAATATGAACAGATGACAAGGAGAAAGATGATACGTTTAACACATTAGAATTGGTTATTTCTGAGAAAACATTCTCAATAACCTTTCAATGTTGTCCAACCCATTTGTGCTTCCTGCCCACCCCCACTTTTGTTTACATCTAAAAGGACATTATTAGTTCTTTTTCGTGTTGGGGATCCTGTGGTGCATTGTGTATCAGACTCAAGTGCTGAAGATGAATTATCTCTAGAAGTTTCATAACTCATAGAGGACATTTTCTTTAAAATAGAGAGTGGTCATTTTTTCTGGAAGCAAATTTATGAGATTGTTGAAACCTTACATGTTTGGCCTGATTTTTAGAAAAAGGCTCCCCACTGTCATAGTCAGCGAGATCCCTCAAAAATTAATTTTTCTTCCTCTCCTTAAGTTGTTCTTCTAAACTCAGTAAATCATTGCTGAGTTTCTTGAAGTTCAAATTATAAGTGGGTTAACCCTCAAATTGTTTAATTGAATCACACATCTGTGTAATATCTTGTTACTCTTGGTCAATAATCCTTTCATAGTGTCCTGCTAGGATCTCACAAACAATAAATAATGCTCAGACAATGTCAGCCAGTATAAACAAAGTTGTTCAGATAGAAATCGTGAATAGAACAAAACTCATACAGTGCTGAGTCCAATCCAAATAATATTGGAACAAGTCCTATATGACCGGACAATATCAGCCCCTGTAAATCAATCACCACTCAATGCTGAGCCCAAGCAATCTACATATAGTTGGACAATAGCAGCCTTCTTATTGCTGCTCTCACTATCGATGAGGGAGACCAATTGACATACTAAGAAAAAAAATCTAAGAAAAAAAACGTCCAAATTAACCTTGCTGTAATGATCCTATAGAATTAAACAGTACTAGAAATAGTCATTGTTTATTCAATCAAGAAAAAAGCAATCCTGACACACAACCATTTTAACATTGATTGGATCCATATAGCTACCCATTTGGTGAAAATAAATTGAAAATAAAAATAAAGGCCTGCCCAGTCAAGCTTTTGATAATAATCCATTTAAAAAAAATGAATCGAAAGCTAACAGTACAACTGAGGGGAATTAAATACTAATAGCCATATCCAGCAGAGCCCAGTTTCAAAAAACAATAATTAATAAATCCTGCATCACATGTAAGCAGCCAACAATTGTTGAGCCCCAAAGTCTAAGCAGTGCCATGCAAAAAGGACCCAAGAGTCATAATAAACACATTTCCAATAAGATTAGCAAATAAACGAGTGAAAACCCTTTGGGACGTTTGATAGATATACGGAACCCACATATAAGAATATTTAAACAGTGTAATATCCCTGTTAAATCCTGCTAATGATAAACAAATAAATGACTATAAATCAGGCAAAAGACAGGATTGTTTGCACAAACAAAATGGTATTTATGTAAATGTCCCAAAATAATGTCCAAAATTAATATTAAGGCCAATGGCCGATAATGATCTTCAATATATTCCTTTTAAATGTTCCTGTAATGTCCAGAAGAAGAGTAATGAGTCCCAAGGCAAGAACTTAGTTCAAATGGTTATTATTAAAGCCCAGCAACCAGCGACACCTATAATGTAATAAAACATGTGCTGACCCTAATGTCACCAGCACATTAAATGCATTAATGGATGGCCACATTAAAGTCCTTGAGCGTTCATGAACAGCAATTCCCAAAATAAAAGTTAAATCATAGTGCAATAATCAGTAAATTCACCAGTCGGGGCAAGCAAACCACCAAACAATTCAAACACAGTTCAACATAGTTCTTTTAAGGATGATAAAGGGCTATTTTGCTCAGTAACACTGAAAATTAATAGGAAATTATACATTTTTATTAATTTAGACTGGATTCCTGAAATAGGGGTTAGAACTGTTAAACAGCACTTGGATTTGATAATCCAGACTTCTATGGGTGGTATCATACTGACAGGAAATTTTAACTGTATGCTAAAAGAGGAAGACACTAATGCTACTAAAAAGAGGAAATAATTGCTTTAGCCAAAGAATTATTGAAATTTATAGATTTTATGCATATAAAAGACACGTGATTCCCCAGACCCAAATTATCTTTTGTTTACCCCATTACTCCCATAGACATGGTACCCAGGCCAAAATAGAGTTTTTATTTCTAATGATTAAATAAACAGGTTAGATAAAGTGCAGGTGATATCTCTTCTACTCTCTGACCATAATGCTATAACTTTTGAACTATTCTTAAAAAGTAACAATAATATCCCTAGAAAATATATCCCTGCCTATATCACTAACTTAAAAGATGTTAAGGATTTTTTTATAAAAGAAGTACACACTTTTATAGGAATTAATTACACCAATGATATTTCTGAGATCTATCTTTGGGATGCCTTAAAAGCATACTTATATGGTAAAGTCATATCTTGCTACTCTCTTAAGAAAAAGCAATGGGATAAGGAACTAAAAGGGAAGACAGATAAGCTAAAATTTGATAGCCAGAAATCAAGTACAAATTTCATAAAAGAAATAAGAAAGATGAATGATAAACATTTGGAAATTCTAAATCATAAAACTATGGTTAACTTAGAAAGGATTAAACTAGTAATTTTTTCCTGGCAATCCTAAGTCTATTCATAAGTTGGCAAACAGAACAAAGATAATTAATAAATCTAATCTTATCAAAGATGTTTTCTCATGTAAAAAAGAAAAACTTCACAGATTTGGAAAATATTTTGACTGAATTTAATACCTATTATATTACTGTAAACAATAACAATCCTAATATGGATTTGTAAGAGGAAATTACATTTTTAAGAAGCAATATAAAGAATAAATTGACTGATGATTAGATGAAAGTTATTGATGAATCTGTTCCACTTACTGTACTAGAGGCTCAGGTTAATAAGTTAAAACCCAGCACGACTCCTGGTAATGATGATATCATTCCAGAACTCTATAAGCTATAGCAAAAAAAATACCTCAGCCATACTTCTTAAAGTTATTAAGTTAACCAATGAATTAAAAATTAGCCCCTCCCTTTTTTGGAAGTACACACTCATATCTCCAATTTTAAATTCAGACAAGGATCCAGTTAAATGTTCTCCTTATAGATCAATTTCTTTATTAAATATTGATTATAAATTGTTTATGGCAGTAAATGCTAATTGGTTAAAGCAATTTCTCCCATCCTTAATTAATGATGATCAAAACGAATACATTTTAAATAAGAAATCTTGTGATAAAATTAAAAGAACATTAACTTTAACTGATTATTCAAGTACAACAAATGGAAATTTAATACTGGTAAGTTTAAATACTGACAGAACATTTGATTCAGTAAATTGGAATTATCTTTCTTTGGTTTTAGAAGAAAGTAACTGTTCTAGTAATTTCATTCATCTTATTAAATTCCTTTATGAAAATTCATATGCATATGTAAAAATAGGTTCATTTACCTTAAAATCAATTAGGATTACTAAAGAAACCAAACAAGGATGTCCACTTTCTCCTTTACTTTTTACTTTAGTTATTGAATCTTTTGCTTATGTAAAACATATGTTTAGGCTTTTCAGTTATGTAATAATTTAGCATCTAAAATTCAATTACTTGCAAATGATATTCTATTGAAACTGAAAGAGTGAAATAACTCGATTTCTGCCCTATTTAAATCCATGGAAACTTTCCAGAAAAGAATCTGGTCTCAGATGTAATGAAAATAAAACAAACATTTTACCTATAAACTATAATCTTAATGATGTAGAAAGCAGATTTAATAAATATATTGTTCATGACAAGACGATAAATTATTTAGGAATAATTATTCGGAAAATATAAATAAAATGATTACCATCAATTTTGACAATAGCTTAAACTTTCTAAAACATCTTATAAATAAATGGAATAACCTTTTGTTTACAATGGATGAGGACTCTCATTGATCAAAATGATCTGGCCAAAAATTATATATTGTATTCAATCACTGTCTCTTCCTCCTCCTAAGAATTATATAAAAGAGTTTAACTCTTTAATTTTAAAGTTTTTGTGGCATCCAAATAAACATAGAATAGCTTTAAACCATCACACAAGAGAATGGTCCATAGGGGGTAGTGGTTTACCAAATTTAGAGTTGTATTCTCTTTCCTCTATTATTAAAACAATTGCTCTTTGGACTAATAATTCCTAAACTGCTAAATGGAAAGAATTCCAAGATAATATTTGTTTTCAAGTTAATTTCCCCACATTCACATATTGTTGCTTATTCTAAATAATCCCTTGTTTTGGTTATTAAAAAACTTTTTTTAATAATGTTAATCAAACTATTAATTCTTCTTATATCACCAATATAATTAATACTCTGAGAAATGTTATTTTCAGAAATCTAATATACAAAGCAAGCCTTTTTTCTTGTTTTTCCATTGGCTTTCACTCAAAATGATATCTCCACTTTAAATCTACATATTATGCCACTTTTAAAGAGAATAATTTATTATGTTGGTTTTGGTTAATGAATAAAGAAACTCAATATATATATATATATATATATATATATTTACTAAATTTAATTTAGATAAAGACATGTAATTGTATGTGCAAAATTGCAGACAATTCATGGAAAGTAGATTTAAATTTATGCAACCAAAAATAAGAAGTTCTATTCCTAAACTACTTGCTCTATTATGTCCTTTTGGACTCATCATATAATTGAATTGATGTCTACAACTAAAACAGTTTGTTGGAGATGTAAATTAAATCTCAAAGCTAATTGGCAACATATTATTTTTGATTGTGTCATACTTAAATCTTATTGGGATGAAACCAGTATTTTCTTATAGTCCTTATTCTCAGACAACTTTTCTTTAACTAAATCATTGGTTTAATTTAATGCCCCTGTACCAAAATGTATCATGAAATTGAAATATCCTATCCTATGGAGCATCTTATCAATTGCAAGAAAAGTCATAACAAGAAATTGGAAAAGTGACTCTTCTCCCTCTTTTAATGACTTTTCTAACATTATGAATGAAGTACATCATTTGGAGCTTGTGTCTATCAAATCAAGAACTCATAGAATCACCTCCACATTCAATTCTTTGATGAAACTTAAGGAACTGGTAAACAAATAATAGCTGAGTTTTTTTCTCTCGATATCAGTTGTTAAATAGTAAACTTATTCCTTGTTATTTAGACAGTAGACACCTTTGTAAATAGTTAAATATATGTTGCTTGAGTCCTGTTTTTTCAACTTTACTTTTTTTATTCTTATGTATTTCTTATTTAACTTAAATATTATTATCCATTTGTTTACTAACAATCAGTAAAAAGATTTAATGAAATTGGGTCTATATTATATCAGCGAAAAGTAAATACGTCAAATGCCTCTTCATCAACCTGTTTTCAGCAAAAGTGAAACTCTGCAAACCATTGTTACATCAAAATTTTTCACATGGTAAGTAAGCAGTAGACCAATGGAATGATTGCATAAAAACAGAAAAATGTAAAACCCACCGTGGTGGGAGGGCTGCACCCCATACACCTCCCAATGTGGGAGGCTGTGCCCACCACACATACCCGTAATTAAATATACCAACTCTGAGATCACACTAGAGTAGGAAAACGGCAAATTCCAGAAGGAGGCCTACTGGTTACTTACAGTGGGAAAAATTTCAAAGTAACAATTATTCATGGAGTTTTACTTTTGCTGAAAATGTGTTGATGAAGAGTTATTCTATGTATTTACATTTCAATGATATAATATAGAACCAAAAAGTAATGAATATGGACATTTTGCCTTTCCACCAGTATCTACAGTACAAATTACAAATCTACTGCAGAAACTAAAAATAACTACCCTAGAAACTGTCACTATCGCACCAGAATTCTTATATGAAGCTGCTTATACCATAGCATATCCAGTATCATATTAATCAGTAGATTAACAACAGAATAATACATGACAGCATTTTGGAAAAAAGCATACATAATTCTTATCTACAATGGAGAATAAGATACTGCCTCCCCAAATTGCAGATATATATATATATTAATTATATCCCATCGCTTAATTTCTAGAAAGACAAATCAACATGCAACTATTTGGCCACTAAACAAAAAATAACTTTTTGTCAGCAACACAGCATGGCTTTCTTCTTGGCACATATCACTAACTTAAATAAATATCTTCTTACAGCATCAACTTTCCTAGACCCTGAAGAAAGCATTTGATATAGTATCTCATGACCTTCTCTTAACAATGCTTGAACTCTGAATATCCATACCAGTGTAAACCCAGGAACAAGTGCTAACATGGGTCCTGTGCATGTGTTGGGGATTGTGACTTCAGCATTTAGTCTTCTACATTATATATATAAATATATATATATATATATATATATATATATATATATATATATATATATATACACACACACACACACACACACACACACACACATACACACACACACACACACACACACACACACACATATATATATACACATACATAAATGTAAAAATTATAGATATAACAGTTACAGATCCGCTGCAGAGCAGGATAAGACAAAATAAGAAACAAAGGCAGTGCTCACCACTACTTGTATCATACAAACTTGAATTTCTTTATTAAAATAATTGCAAGATGAGCATTTGCGAGTTTTCAAAAACCTTCCATTAGATCTAGCATCTACAACAATAAAAATTGAATTTAAAGCTCTTGTCATCAAATCAAACAAAAGTGTATTCAGCGCTAAAATACAATAGTTTTGTATTAAAATCAATGTTTAGACATATAGCCAATCATTATGGCTAAAAATTAAGACATTCAATTAAAATTAAACAAATTATAATTCATTAACTCACCACTGACGTTAAATCTAATTCATTGTTCAGAACTCTTCCATCATGGAACAATGGCATATGTTCTTTGAACCTCCAATCAACTCTACACAGCTACAGGTTTTAGCCAATTTAATACTCTGAAGCACTCTGACCAATGAAAAAACACTCTTCATCCACATGATGTCATTCCCAATCCATGTCAACAAAACATGTGTTCCATTGGTTCAAAGTGAAGATCCCACAGCTTCCAATCAAATCTATGCAATGACGAGTTCAGCCAATTAAACTACCTCATCTAGATAATAATGCTAAATAAACAAATAGCATAGCTTGCAAAGTCTTCAGCTTTATCTGGTATATTTGATTGGTCTAAACCATTTCTATAATAACAACAACTTATATCCTTTGAACTTCCAATCAATTCTTCATGGTTACAAACCTTTACCACTTAGATATTCTAGAAACTCTACCCAATAAAGAGTTATTGTTTGCCTGCATGATGTCCCTCATTGGTTTGGTTCTCACTAACAATATATATATATATATATATATATATATATATATATATATATATATATATATATATATATTCCATTGGTCCGGCCCCGTGTTTATCGGACCAATACCATGAATCTTCGTAACTTCAATTCAAGTCTGTAGAACATCAAATATTCCATCCAAATATAAAAATATATATCATATCCTTTACTCAGTGAAAATTAATCATAGTTTACTCCTGTTAATCATATTTTTCTTCACAAACTATGTCCTTTAAGGGCTGGTTTAAGTAATAAATTTGCATTTAAACTTGGACATGTGTAGGCTTGAAATGCTGCTATTCAATTCATTTCATCTTGTTTCATTTTCAGCATAACATCACTTCCATGTATATTTGTATATAAAACTTTTAACACCATGAACTTAAAATAATGTTATGGATTGTCCACACTATGCTTAGAGAGTGGATTCTTATCATTTTTAGCTTAATATCACTAACATATTTGCGAATATGTTCTCTTAACTGCCTGTCCATTTTACCCAAATAAAAACGGGTACAACAGGCACAAGTGGCAATATTAATAACATGTTTTGTACTACAATTTGCACATTCATAACAGTAATAACAAGAATGAGAAATAGGATAAATTAATTCATTACAACTATTAATGTATTGACAGCATGACCATGTTGTGCAGGAAAAGTGCCTTGTTTATTTTTCTGGATGAAGATTCATTGTTCTTATTCCAACATAAAAGTTCTTTAAGATTTTTGTTTCTCTTGAAGACAAAATAAGTTTTCTCACCAACAATATTTCTCAAAGTATCATCATGCATTAAAATTTTCCAGTTACTCTTGATGATATCACATATATATTTAGTATCACTAGAATGCTTTAAAATTAACCTAGTTGGCTGTTTCCTATGCTTATCTGCACATCTGATATCATCCACAGAGTTTACTAAGTAAGTGGAGAATGAAAGAAGATTATTAGGCTTTTCTTCCATGTCATATCTAGAGACAATTTACAGTCACTAATCCACCTACAATTTCTGTTTTGGATGTAGAAGAAACTAATGTAACCAGATAAAACCCATGTGAGCACAAGGGGAACATTCAAAATCTACACAGAAGGTACTCCAGCCAAGAACTAAACTGGAAAACCTTTTGCTGTGCGGAGACAGCTCTACTCACTGTGCGGCCATTCTGCTAATGGCACTATAGCATTTTTTTGTTAAGTATGTTTTTAAAAAGCAATGGAAACCACATTTGAAAAATCTACAAAAAAATCACACCAAACTAATTGTAGACATTTCTGGATTCATGAATGATTTGTGCTATAACTCGAATTATTAGTATTTGTATTTAATGTATATGGATGGCTATAGGAAAAGGTTCAAATCATTCCCTTTTGAGTGTGTACCTTTAACTCCCAGTGGGTGTGGCTTGAGCCTTTAAAAATTAAGTTATCACCTTAAAGTTCTAACAAATATTCATTGACAGACGTCAAATATCAGTACAACTGTGTTTGCCATCATGTATGCTTCAAGATAAAATATTCTGATACCTTGTATGTAGCATGGTTTTGAAATGCAAATATGAACAAGCAATATTTGATGGATAGAGGCGCAGTAGGTGATAACTACAGAAATGCTTAGAGGCGCACTCACCTGTGGGAACAAACTGACCTGCATTCAGAGAGAAATGCTAATAGAACATACACTCTATATCATTACTTTCATGGCAATTGAATAGAATCCCACTCAGTCATTTCTTGATTAATGATTTAGAAGACAGTATGAATTGTATTTTGCACCACACACTGATAGCAAAAAAAGTCATTTCATCTGCTACCTACTTGTGATTTTTACTTTTATAATATAGAGCAGTTGCCTCTCTGATACCCATTTGTAGAGCTGCCAAGACAAACTAGCATTTGGATTTCTGTAAAAAAGTTGTTTTGCAAAAAAAAAAAAAAGATCATGTACATTTAAGCTGTTATATTCAAATGTGGTGTATGATAAAATATTTATAAAAAAAGAAAAAGGAAATTCTAACTTTTTATTATGTGTTTTTACATGCTTGATTTGGCGGCAATTGCAAATGTGTTAAATTTGTAAGATACCACAGCGCTGTATGTGTCACAAACTATGACAAATTCCAAACAAGTTTGTCTCCACTGTACATTTTTTTTTCTAGCAAGCACTAACAACTGGATATCTAGAAAACAGGACAAAATATATCTTTGTTGATAAGTAGCCTAGTTTATCACAATATTTGAAAGTACAAATCTTTTTACCAGCTGCACATCTGTCATAACCTAAGTATAAACCCAGAACTACACACTGCTGAAAATGTTATGAGAAGATGAAATGAGAAATTTTTTGTTGCTTGTTGTATGCCTAGCATCATTCATGTACAGTCTCTGGGATTCAGAAAGGACTAACCCAATCGACCAATAAAACAGCAGGCTGTTCCACATTGAACAGAAGAGGATCTGCTTGTGATTTTTAATTGGTTCGTATGCCGGTATACAAGCCAATCAAAAAACACAAAGAGAAGCCACTTCTACTCAATGTGGGCTGTTCCAACTTGAGTAGAAGTTGCTCCACTTTGCAATTTTTGATTGGCTCATATACCAGCATATGGTATTGTTTGGAATGTTTAGTGGCAAGCATATTAGGTGTTGAGTAGTTGGTTAGTATATAGTGGAATAGTTGTGGGGAGATATTCAAGAAACTGCTAGGCTGAGACATATTTGGAGGTGAAGGTTACTGAGTTGGTATAATTTCTTGGAGTTTGAGTTGATAGAGATGTACTACATGTGAGAAGTATTAGCAAAGTTGTTAGGCAGGATATTAGGAGCATTATTAGGTAATAGAATAGGTTTGTAAGGAGTTGGTGGTAGTACACAGGGTATGTATAGTGTTTGAGGGAGATATATTGTTAGTAGGCTGGGTTGGGTGTATGTCTAAGGGGTTAAGGAGGATAGAGGGAGGGGTTAAGTAGCTGATTTGCATGACAGTTAATTAGTAGGTTCATAGGTTCATAGGTTGGGTTAAGTAGCTGATTTGCAAGACAGAGTTAATTAGTAGGGTGTCCTTATTGGAGATTTGACAGTTGGATGGAGTTCTGTGAGTATAAGTTTAGAAGTATTGGGGGTGAGTGTGAACTGGGGGTAGGGTTGGGGAACGGAGTGGGCTGACTCACGTTAGTGGGAGAAGCAAATGAAAAACAATCTGTAATAATGTATGGTAGGTATGTATTTTCCAGAGGAAAAATCATTAAATACTGTTCTTGAAAAAAACATTGTTTTACTTATTTATTTATTTACTTGTTTAGGTTTTATAAAGATATAAACGTAGTTTAAGAGGAAATGTACCAGTGTTTGGCACGGAATAGTGATAAAGACAGTAATGGCAAAAATAGGTTAACCCAATTAAAGATATTTAATGTCAAAGTAAAAGGGGTTATAAAAGAAGCCGTGCTACAGTCGGGAGTGGAGGGGGGAGGTCCTCAAGCTATGTGCTTGCCACAAAGCAGGCCAATACTAAAAATCATGAATAGATATTAATAAAAAATGTAAATGCTTCATTAGAATTAGTCCAAGCAGGGAAAGCAAAATATAGTATCCCTACTTAAAAGTGGTACAAGTCTGTAGGCTACATGACGCACTTGTTGTCAATGTATCCACAAATGCTCTTCCTTGGGGTGCTGCTCTGGCCAACTGTAAGTAGCTAACTGCACCAATTAGATTTAGGAGACCTTGCAGTTCTTTATGTTTATTAGTTTAATATTCTCCTCCAGAGTAATTAATAACGGGCAGAAAAACTGTGGGAAGAGAGAAAAATAGCATTCAGCAACAGTGGCATGAAGCAGTATAGTTTATAACCTCCTGTATGTCATAATGTGGAAAAATGGATAGAATAAAAAAATAAGTGGAAGTAGGGCAATGTAAATTGCAGAAGGGTTAGTAGAGGTATGGGAGGTAGAATAAAGTTGGAAGATGTAAGGAAACTCAATAGTTGTTACAGGGAGACACAGCAGCTCAACAGTACAACTTGCACATTTAAATAGATTGAAACAATGTTTTTTTTTTTCAAAATAATTTTTTATTTTTAAAAAGGTGAGTAAAACAAAACCGTGCACATACATAAAAGTACATAAAATGAATAATATATAGCATTTACATACATACATGCATGGATGCTTGATATAGTGATAGAGATGCAGACATACATATTTATTATGAGGAAACAGGAAGAAGACTGCCAGCCTATTGATTTATGCATAGTATACAAATTAACAACCAAAAAAAAAAAGGAATAATATACAGTGCTACCAGTATAAAAAAAAAAAAAAAAAAAACATTGTCAGTCATTTAAAAAACTACCTAAAACAGCCTACTAACAGCCCTACTAAGGAAGAGAGTGGCCCCATAAATAAAGAGAGAGAATAAAGAAGGTTTAGGGAAGGGAGAGTTTAGTCGCACAGGATTATTTCAAAAAGGCTTTTCCAAAGTTTACTGTAATAGACTCTCTTTACTGTAATTCTTTCTGATTTTCTGATTTTAGATGATATTTGGTGAGCCGAGATTGAATCCTCCAGCACAATTTCTGAATCCCCTCCCAGTTATTATATGTGATGTTTTATGTTTATATGTGATGTAGAGTTTATGTGATGAAACATTTTTTTTAGCAGGCCGGAGAGGATTTTTTAGTAGCCCCGAGGTATATGAAAAGAGTGATAGGAGTAACCCATTTTTTGAGTTTTTTTTTTGAGAGAAGAGATAAGTTTAGTTGAGAGAACACCATAGCCATATATGCATAAGTGAGTCAGCTCTCCTCAGGAGCTCAGGACAAGTACAGCAGAAAGGAGACATATTGGGATTAAATTGTATAATTATTATAGGATTAGTTATTTTCAATTGTTCATATACATATAGCTTTTTAAGAGTTTTTTTGTTCTATAGTGTTTTTAAGTTTTTTTTCTTTAGTAATGTTTTAATTTTTTAAATTTTGGTAATTGAATTTTGCTCATCCCAGTAATGAATAGAGAATAGGTGGTTGTATATTGTAAGTATTGTATAGGTTGTATTGTTGTGTTGTGTGTCATTATTGTATTGATGATTAGTTTTAATTTATCGATTAGTAGTGTATCAGGGAATATATTATTGGTTTGTGAAGAGATAAGTTCCCTAAGTTGACGGATAGATTGAAACAATGTAAAAACAGCAGCTCTTAACAAAATGAGTCTGGAAGGTAATTTTAAAAAGGCACAAAGCAGCACTTCTTTAATACAGTACATAACAGGGCAAGGCTACATAGCAATATGCAAAGAGGTACAGCAGTTGCAATATAGGCTAATAAAGCTGTCTTGATTTGACAATAATTATGATTTATGTGAGCAAACAAAACACTCAAACAGTTACATTAAATTGTCTCAATGTGGCATTTCAAGCACTGGTACATTTAAGGGGTAGAGAAATTGCAAGATACAGCACTTAAACTGACACGGTCTTGCAGTGACTGTGTTCTATTGGAGCATCTGAAAGCTTAATACAGGAAAACAGCAAAAGAAATGCATACATTGTCAATAACTGCAATCTGTATTCCATGTACTTTATAGGCATGCACGCAGCTCGAGGAGGATCCTGTGAGGGAGGCCAATACTGCAGGGTGCTAATTAGAAAAGGAATAACATTTTCTTAAGTTATGAGTTATAAATGGCACAAAGGATTATGGGACAGTGTAGGCTGAGGTTGGTGCAGGAAGTTTGAAGTTCTTGTTCTTCTTTCGGCTTTTCCCGGTTAGGGGTCACCACAGCAGAACTCCGGTCCACAAATGATTGGCAGTAGATTTTTATGGTGCTGAGGTGCCAGCTCGATTCCCAACCTTCAACGAAGGCACACCCATTTACGCAGGTCTTTCGAATGCCACTCCACTTTGGGAGGACATGCAGACTCCACACAGAAGGGTCTCCAGCCGAGAATCGAACGGGAGAACCTCTTGCTGTGAGACGTAATTTAGTCAATTCAGGGGGTGGGCTGACCCACAGGGGAAGCAAATGAAAAATAATCTGTAATAGTGTAAGGTACACATGTATTTTCCAGATAAAAAGAAATCTTTAAATGCTGTTGCTGAAAAAAAGCATTGCTTTACTTATTTATTTATCTACCTATTTAGGTTTTATAAAGATATGAGCATAGTTTAAGAGGAAATGTACCACTGATTGGCATGGAATAATGATAAAGACAGTAAAGGTAAAATAGGTTAAGCCAATTAAAGACATTTAATGTCAAAGAAAAAGGGGTTATAAAAGAAGACGTGCTACAGTCGGGAGTGGAGGGGTGGCCTCAAGCTGCATGCTTGTCAGAGAGCAGGCCAATACTAAAAATCATAGATTCTAATAAAAAATGTAAATGCTTCATTAGATTTACCCAAGCAGGAAAAGGAAAATATAGTACCCCCACTTAAAAGTGTTAGAAGTCTGTAGGCTACATGACGTACCTGTTGTCAGTGTATCCATGAATGCTCTTCCTTGGGGTGCTGCTCTGGCCAAATCTAAGTAGTAATAACTGCACCATTTAGATTTAGGAGAGCATGCAGCTCTTTATGTTTATTAGTTTAATATAGTCCTAAGAAGTAATTAATAATGGACAGAAAGATTTCTAGGCATGCATGCAGTTCGAGGGGGATCCTGTATGGGAGGCCAATGCTGCATAGTTTAATTAGAAAAGGAAAAATCTCTTATTAATATTGTTAAGAAAAGTGAAGTATTAACTATGTATTCTTTGAAGGTGTGCAACATTTCAGGGCATGTGTAAACACTTACTCCACCATCTAGTGGTATTTCAAAAATGTCCGCAGGAAAAAAAAAAAAAAAAAACAAAGGGTCAGATAGAGGCTGCATATTTGACATTTTCATACAGACAGAAGACTATGGATGATAAACAGGGACAATAATTTTTTCTAAACAGCTCTCTTCAAAGAAGGTATTTTCTGAATTCTGTATTATATCTATAAAGGTTGAAGCCAGTCAAGTGAGAGCACCCAAAGTGAATTATGCAGCCGTGCAAAAGTCATCACTCAGTTGAGATCAGCAACTACATTGTGTAAATGTCTGATTTTAAACAGCAGTCAGAATATTTTATTACTAGCCCAGTAGTAGAATTTACATTTCCATATTTTAAAACAGTTGCTCAGTAAGCCATAATAGACTGAGGTAACATATGCACAGATACTAAACTCATACCAGCTTTCCTGTATTTTATATGACAGAGATGCAAAGATTAATTGCTTTCACTAAGACCTGTTGATCTGGCTTAACGCAGTGTAGCTGAACTTGATCATATAGCAACAGAATATATTTATTCTACAGTTTAGGTTATATATATTCTATTTTATAAAAGAAGCTAAGAGGCTATGAAAAGAAACTATCTGAACTACATGTAACTTTAAGTGCTGCAGAAACAATGACAGTTCAGACCAAGTAATTAAATGCAGGTCTATTGCCCTGCTATGTATCATGCAAAATTCGTATTACAAGGTGTTCAGACGTCATGGAACTTACAGTTCATATTCCATTTATGCTGAGGTCAGACATGGAGAACAGGCTCAGAGTTCACTAATAATGGCAGCAAATTTCAGGTGTGTAGAAGCAAGCTTCTGCTCAGGGTGTACACCTTATAATGTTAAATTGATATTAATGGTGACAGAAGTTTAAGGCATAGCTTTCTGTTTATGCACACACCAGTCTTAACACTTACTATTCATACCTATCATATGAAACTGGCTTGACTTGACATGCTCATCACAACAATATTTTAAGCCCTGTTTTACTAAACAACAGATCATGTCATGGCATTCTGAAAAGATTGTCACATTGAGGAAATCACTGCCAGGATAAATATGTTTATAAGGATTTAATAACATTTAAAATAAATTAACTGAACACTCTGGTTATAAATGTTATGGGTATAGCAGGCAGCCTATTGGGCATCATTATTCATTGAATTTAGATTTGATTTGATAATCCCTTGGGTTCACATGGCATTCAGTGCACAAGTGAAGAAGTGATAATTGTTGCTACATGCCAGCTGAAAACTATAAAATAAATGCTTTGCAACAGCATCAGATATAATGAGCCCAGGTTTTGCACAAGCAATTCTGTTATATTCTAAGTTTCTGAATAGGGCATTGGAGATGCTGAGCCTTTTAACCCATGCTACCTTTCTGTAAAAAATGCAATGACATTCTTCCACAGAATGCCGCATTAAGGCCTCTAATTGTAAATAATAATATTGATCCCGTAAAATGTTTAAAAAAATATAGTGCAGACACTAATAGGAAGCTTTTATAATGAACATGCAAGTTCATTCAGGATCATTCTTTGCAGCAAGTGAACTGAATTATGGGAATCTTTATAGTCACCTCCAATATCATGATTTACCAGTATTCTTTTGGGTGCTATGATGTATTCAGGAGCATGAACAATGGTAAACTATTTCAAGAGATTTGAAAGTGACTCTATGTGCCTGATATGTTTAATACTAAAAAATTAAATGAGGACAGACATTTTTTTCCTGGCATGAGAACATATGATGCATTCCACTAGGCAGTGTATTTCTTTAACAACATAAACTGATAAACAGAGACTGTCAGCTGATATTGCATTAGCACAAGTAAGAACTATGCATGAGTCTTAAATCTTTTTTAAATAAAATTATTGTGACTGCTGTTTGTCTGAAACCCACCCTTGCCTCTATAAAAAAGATACTACTTTTATACCAGTTCAAACCCATCAATTTGTTTCCAGCAGAAAAGTGACATCTTCTCCCTCACTAGCTGCTGCTGTTGATAGATGGCTTTTCCCATGATCCTATGGATTTTTCCCCTATTTCATACAGACATCACTAATCAGTTTAACCACACATTGAGCATACCACTCCTTCTCTTCCTCCATTTTCAGTAGTTTTGCAAATAACTCTTGAACCCACACTGCTTATTAGCATGTAAATCAAGAGTTTGTAACAGCCCTGCTACTTCAAACATAACAAAATGCTGGGCACATATGTCATATATTTTATCAACAACGAGACAACAAAATGCATTTTTCTCTAGATTGCCTGAGTACACTAAAATAATGATCTATTTAAAAATACCTGTCTTCACCTTTTTTATATTGGCAAAGGGAGTCTTCACATTTTTTATATTAGCAAAAGGAGTCTTAATGTGGATTAAGGGCTGTAATGATCACTAAACACATACATTTTCTGCAAAGTCACAACTGATATTTTAGTTGTCTTCTTTGCTTGCAACTCATAATGACATGATCTCTGTACAGCTACCTTCACAACAGTGATTATCCAATAGAATGAAGGAAAAACTTAGTAGGAAAGAATAATACTTAATTATCTTGTACCTTAAGGATACCTTTCTGAAACAGTTTTGACCAATGGAGTGCAGAAAGTCCATATGCCAAGAATCTCTTTTTTAGAGGCAATATGTATGAAATAAACATTTTTCACACAATCAAACGTGGCAACGGTACAAACACATGGCTGTCATTAATCCAGTATTCTGTAATGTGTTTCTGAGCCCTTGTTTCATTGTTCTTTTTTCTGAATGAGATAACATTTTAGAGAGACTTACTATAATGCTTGTTCAACATTTACAGAAAGGCAAAAAGGAAGCCTGACTTTCCCATACAACAGAGCACTGATGTAAAAACTAATGCAGGTGCTCTGTGAAACTGATTCATACTTTTCAAGCACTTGATTGTCAAGGAATGTATCAACTGTTCTAGATAATCCAGTGCCAGCTTCAGTTTTTCTCTCTTTTCTCTCTGGGAGTGGTAAGTCGTTTCCTGCTCCAAATTTTTTATGTGTTTTACTCCCCCAGTCTGTATGCAGAAAGTAGAAAAATGTATGCTGTATTAGGTGATCTCCATTTCAACCACAGTAACATTTTAATACTATTAACCCTTTAACTCCATGTTCTACACATAAAAGTAAAACCACATGTTGGAAATGATGTAGTCTCCCGGGATAAAGCATGGCTCATCTTTACTTGCAAACTCAAGTGATTGTAACCAGCTAATTACACTTCTGACTTGCCTTAATTTGCATTATGACATCAGGAATGCAGTACTCTTAAGACAGCAGTGATATAATGCATAACTGCAAAATCTGCATCGAAATAAAAATAATGTGTTTGTTAAGGAAGTTTGTGGAATAAAAATGGCTAACCTAACAGCAGCCTGTCAAATAAAATTAAACTGCTCCAGCATTCACATCTGGAATAAGCATTTGGTACAATAGCTGGATACTACACCTGAATCTTCATCTTGTAAACATCCACTGAAATGATACTGTCATGGTCTTCATTCAAAATAAATGAATGTTAAGAACTTAAATGAGATGCAGATTATTAGCCATTTAACTGATAATCTATCAGTGCTATTTTAATAATGTATTTTCCGTGTTAGGTAATGAAATATATTTTATTATCAGTACTTTGACAGTCTACAATAGAACAAACTGTTCATTTTAGAATGCATGCATTTACAATTATGGGTAGGTTTCTAAACAAAATCCTGAAACTGACACACACACACACATATATATATATATATATATATATATATATATATATATATATATATATAGGTAAATTATCCCCAGCTTGGTGATTCCACACAGCAGATGCAAATACATTCTGAATTGTAACATAGTATAAAAGGCAACCATCTGACAAAGTCATGTTATATAGCCACTTAGTCTTATCGAAAGCAATGCAAATGCAGATTGTAAAACAGAAGCTGCTGAAGATTCTAGTATACAAATGATGAGAGTGTACTCAGTATGCATACAGATGCAAAACACAATTTGCTACTACTACAGTTTGCAAAATAGTTGCATTAAGATCTTAACCCTTGCAGGGTCATCTAAAATATAATAAACCAGCATACATAGAATAAAAATGTACTGCTGCTTTTTGTTAGCAGGAAGTGGTCTAAAAATTACAGTTTTGTAACATTCTGCCTAAGATTCATAGAGATGTGCTATATGCATGAGCAGGGGTTGTACAGCACAGTGGTAGTTAACTGCATTGTACAGATTACTTGAATAAACAAATGGGTCAGACTAAGTTACTGAACACATAGCTGTGCTCCACTGCGGAAAGCTAAGCAGAAAAGGAAAAAGCACAAGCTGACAACAGCCAAGCAGAGCAATATGTACTCAGACAAGCAAGACAGATTGCATATGCACTGACTACCACAGATCATCTGAGACTGTTATAGCAAAGCAGCAACGGTTATGCTGCAGTAAAGCACCAGAGCATGCCACATAGCAACTAGGTCTACTACATTACAAACACCTGTGATGTTGTGTCCAATCAGTTGGACTCTCAGTCTCATGAAAGAGAGTACAGGAATGTAAGAAATGGGGAAACATATCGAGCAGAAGTACACTCAAGTGGAATGCATAAATGAATAAGCAGTAAGATGGAGGAAGGGTACATTTGTTGCGGGGATATGGCCTTCATTTTATAAAACTGGATATAGAAGAGATAATGGGGATGGTGAGACAGCAACTGGTAGAAAAGATGGGGATGGGCAGTGAGAAGAGGCAAACAAACAAACACAATATAGACACAAACAGAGGTGGATGTGTGCACAATAAGAAAATAACACAAGAGATGGACAGACAAAAACAGGTGGCAGACAAATGATGATCAGAGAACTGGATAATGTTTAGGAGGATGGGTTAGGTCACATTAAGATGAAGCTATATCTGTCTGAAGATAAGTTGGTATATGGCCATCATAGCTGAAAAATTGTCCAGATGGACTTTTTTGGAAACCAGTGGATGGGTCAGGATGGTCAGTTGTCAGAAAAATGTGTATTAATGTGTGTGCTTAATGCTAATTAGAAACTAAATAAGTTAACACGTTTTTCATTCTATTTTATATGCACTATTTTATATACAGCTGAATTTCATATGAGACTAAAAGATGCTTTTGAAACTGCAGTGTGCTTTCTGAAACTTGCAAGATGCCCTCTGACCTAGTAATTGCTAGCACAGCAATATTCATGTTGTATAAAACCAAATGCCACTACAACAAAGAGTCCTAAGTTAAAGGAATAACTGGAATGAATAGTAAACTTCGGACTCAACACGACTCAGCAAACACTTTAGGTAAAAGACTGTATGTTTTATTTGGTAAGCGCTTTCGCGTACCTTCTGTACGCTTCTTCAGACCACAAATGTTACAGCAGATTAACAGCTTTTTATATACTGTGACTCAAACACACTTAATTATTTAATAACAATTAATTAAACACATTCAACAATTCAACAAACAATTAAAACAATTGAAACATTAAAGGGGTATGCTCTAAAACCATTTATTCAAAGGGAGCTTGAGTTTTGGTGCACTAAGAAAATGCTAAAAACATCACTATATAATAAATAGATAGATAAATTCAAGCTCCCTTTATGTGTTTAATTAATTGTTATTAAATAATTAAGTGTGTTTGAGTCACAGTATATAAAAAGCTGTTAATCTGCTGTAACATTTGTGGTCTGAAGAAGCGTACAGAAGGTACGCGAAAGCGCTTACCAAATAAAACATACAGTCTTTTACCTAAAGTGTTTGCTGAGTCGTGTTGAGTCCGAAGTTTACTATTCATTCTCATTACAGCAATATTCATGTTTATGCCTTTTGGAAATGTACTTGAGAAGCAGGTGATTATCTGCTAGGTCAGGAAGCAAAGAATGAACAATGCTATATTTTGTAATGTAATGATTTTAAACAATCAGCTCTGTTTGAAGTATGAGAACATGCACAGCTGCAGAAAATAGAGATAACATAGATAAAGGACTGTTGAAGAAATTAACTGCAATCTATACTTGCTTTGTGCTCAAATTAGCCATAGTACCTTGAATGGTAACATTGCATATATCTAACTGGTGGTTGCCAAGGCCACGTTGTTTTTCTTAGGAAGTTTCTCACAAAAAGTGATAGTACAAGCAGAAAATCATAAAAACAACTGCTATGTAATGATGTAATGATGATGTTAAAACTTGTGATTTACTACGTCAGCTTGGTAGGCAATGTCTTATTAGAAAATGTATAAAAATGTCTGCATTTCCTGATTCTAGTTAGACAAACTCTGTATTAGCACGTTTTTGTCTCCTTGCTGCAAGATTAAAGTGCCTTAACCTGAACCTACCGTGTATTGATCATTTTTAAAGTATATTTTTCATTTGACAGTTTGGTCCTTCGGGCCAGATACATATCTCTCCCTCTGGCTCAGGTCAGAATTGGGCCCGGTGGCATGCACCCGTATGGAGAAGTAGCCACATCGGCTCTTCTGCTTTGAAAGACCTCCGACTAAATTGTCTTCGAAAGAGGCCAGACACTGTTTCTGATCTGGGATTGGAGGACGAGTCAACGTTCCGGTGGGATCAAGACATGGAGGGTCAGGTAAGGAGGAATTTACCTTTTTTCTGTTTTAAGATCAGGGACTTGTTACAGTATTATTGTTTTGTCAGGGAGATTTGCATGTGCAGATCAGGGACAAAAAAAAAAACAATTTTTTGCTGTCTTGTCATAGATCAGGGAAACAGAATAGGTAGGCAGTTATTCTAGATAAACTGTGAAAAAGTGTAAATCGTGGTACCACGTGATAAAAAGGGTTACGTAACAATTTCTAACTTAGCTAAGGCAACATGGGAAATCAGTGCACAAAAAGTTCCCGAGACCCACCCTTAACCGAAGACGCAAAATATATGCAATTACAGCGTGCCGATAATGTTAGGTATTATACAAAATGGGTTACTAAATACAAATTTGATGGTAATTCAGATAAACCTTCACTTATTAAACTTGTTAGGCAACTTAAAACAGACGCGAAAGGTCAGCTAAAAAAGCAATGACAATTAGGAGTCCCTCAGGCACACAGGTGGCTTGAGGAAGCAAACCGCAGGGAACAAAAGATTAAAAATTCAAAAGCAATGTTCTTAGATAAAGAAGACAATAACTTGGTAATAGCAACAGTCCCTCCCCCCCCTCCACTTCCCTTACCAGAATATGAAGCGAGTGGACAAGCTGATCCACCTCCGCTATACCCAGCTGTTCCTGCAAAACCGAAAACGTTTGTCAGAGATCCTATTGAGACCAGGTCTCAAGCACGCAACTTAAGAGGGGATATTGAATTATATGAAATGAATAAAAATTCACAAGCTATGAGTGAAGAAGAGATATGTCCACTCATAGAAGGACCAAATCCGCAGGCAGGACAGGCAGGACAAGACCCGACTCTTCTAGTATATAGCCCGTGGACACCGGAAGACATCCGGAAAGCCACCAGAGGGAATTCCCCATCCAAAAGTTAATTTTAGAAAATTCTTAAAGACTTACAGGGCATGAGATTAAGTTACCATTTGAATGGAGAGGAAGTAGAGAAAGTAGTTAGACAAATCATAGGTCCAGATTGGCACATGATCAGTGGCAACTGGAATCCCCGTGACACAGAGCTTAGACCACTCCCACATAGTAACGCAGAACTGGACAACAGAGTGAAAGGTCTGACAGACCGAATCTCTGAGAAATGGAAGCGCAGGGCTGATTGGACTTGCATTAATTAATGCATACAACAAGAAGGTGAAACTGTTGATAGATATTATGCCAGATTATTAGAATGTTTTAATAACCATTGTGGAATGCAGGTACCTGAAGACCAAACACATGATTCCCCATATGAGCAACATATAAAGAATACATTTTTAAAAGGCAGTATTGCACCTATTAGCAGCTTTATTACAAAGCACATGGTAGATCATCGTACATGTAGATTACAGTCATTACTTGAATATGCAAGACATGCCGAAAGGCATTTTAATAGCAAAAAGAAAAAGAAAACTCAAGTATTTGCAGTAGAAGACGGATCAGAAGTCTTTGTAGTACAAACTGGGAAAAAGGGTAAGAAAAATACCCAGGGAAACAAACAATCTGATAAATGATCAGAGGACTTTGAAGAGAGAAAGAAAAGGGGTGAATGTTTTAAATGTGGGAAAAAGGGACATTTAGCAAGGGATTGCAGGCAAAATAAAAAGGTAACCACAGAAGACAAGGAGGGTGAGGAATGACTATATGGTAGTCAAGAATCACTGGATAAGAATAAGCAAGAAAAGACAAGCGCAAATGTGATAGAAGGGGTAGAGGATGTGATAGAAGAGGTAGAGGATGTGCATGAAATCACAGATAATGAAGAAAATGAAATTTTGGACTTAGCATTATTGAGCCTAGAGCTCTACTTAGCAGACACAAAACCAGAAGTTACACTTCTGGTAGAGGGGAAGGAAGTTAAATTCCTGTGTGACTCAGGGGCTTCACGGACCCTGATACATCCTTCCAAACTACCAGAAAATTCAGAATCACTTGACTACATATTAGTGAAAGCAGCTAATGGACAGCTGTATCGGGAGCCACTCTCCCACAACATAGCAATAACTGACCCAGTTTCAGGGATGACCCAGAAAAGCAAAATTGTTGTTTCTGCAAAATGCCCAGTGAATCTCTTGGGCAGAGACCTAATGCAGATATTTGGCATAGCCGTAGTTCCAACTATGCAGGGTATGGAAGCACAGCGGCAAATGGATACTTTTGTGGTGCGACCGGAGGGTGAAACATTTTATTGGTACAGCTAGGACTTAGTTACGACTGGTCCAGGGGCAGTAACCGAAGAACTGATGAACGTAGCCATCAGTAAATCCCCCTCCCTTGACACTGATAAACAGCATTTGTTGCATTGCACTCTATATTACTGTAACAGACCAGGACCTGATAAAGAATATGAGCAAGAACTGTTTAAAAATCATGCTAACAGATTAGTACTACGAAATTTGTACTGGGACACAGAAGGAAACAGTGTAGTAAGCTGTTCATTGCCCCAGGAATTCCTAGCACTTTACAAATCTAATCGATTACCACATGTGAGTTTGACTAAAATTAGAAATTTGAAGTGGGCAGACCTAGGAGAAAAAGTCACAAGGTGGGAAAAGCAGACAGAGTTAGAACTTTCCGAACAGGGAGTACAAAAGCAGAAATTAAATTGGATAAAGCAGACACACCCAGCTGTACACTCAGAGGCAAGTGAGGATAGCTGAGTAGCACTCTTACTAGAGGAAGAGGAAAAAGCCTTACAAGACATACCAGAGACTCTCTGGTCAACAGGGAAATCAGATGTAGGACTTATTCGTACAGCAGGACCAGTTACTATCACGCCAAAATCAGCATTTAGACCACAGAAGAGACGGTATCCCTTGAGAAAGGATGCAGAAATAGGAATCAAACCTATAATAGCAGCCTTACTTAAGGAAGGAGTCTTGATAGAATCTCCTGATTCACCATGTAATACACCCTTATTTCCTGTTAGGAAAGCAAACGGAGAATGGCAAATGGTCCAAGATTTACAAGCTGTAAATGACGCAGTTATACCCAGGGCACCAACGGTGCCAGATCCACATACTTTATTGAATGATTTGAAACCTCAACAAAAGTATTTCTCTGTGGTAGATATTAGCAATGCGTTTTTCTCAATACCGATACACCCTGACAGCCAACATTGGTTTGCATTTACATTTCAGGGGAAACGGTATACATATACGAGACTACCACAGGGATATTGTGAAAGTCCAACAATATTCGCACAAGAAATGGCAAGTAAACTGGCGGGATTTATCCCACCGAAAGGCAGTCAGATTTTACTTTATGTAGACGACATTCTGCTGGCAGCCCCCACCCAGCAAGAATGCAGAGAGGATACCATAGCATTACTACAATTCTTAGCCACTCAAGGACACAAGGTAAACAAAAACAAACTGCAACTTTGGAAAAAACAGATAAAATACCTGGGATATGTAATATCCAAAGAAGGCAGAATATTAGATGAAGACAGAAAAACAGCAATATTACAAGCACCTAAACCAACTACCAAGAAGGAAATGATGTCCTTCCTGGGTACTACTAATTTTTGTCGGAGTTGGATTCCAAACTATGCCTTGGAATCTGCTCCGCTGACCAACTTCATATTAAAAAAGCCAATGGCAGCACAAGATTTATTACAGTGGACTCCAGAAGCAGAATCAGCTTTCTGCAAATTGAAACAACTGACAGCTTCTTCATTAGTTTTAGGATTACCAAACTATCATAAACGATTTTTCCAAACTGTAGATTGTAAGCAAGGTTATATGACATCAGTGTTAACACAACAGCATGGGGACAAACAACGCCCCATAGCTTACTATTCATCACAGCTAGACCCAGTGGCGCGATCCTTGCCCCACTGTGTACAAGCAGTAGTCGCAGTTGCAATGGCAGTGCAGGCTTCAGCCTCAGTAGTATTGTTCCACCCTCTCACATTGAGAGTGCCTCATGCAGTCGCGATTATTTTACTGCAAGAAAAAGTAGCATATCTTTCTCCTGCTAGACATCTTTCCTGTATGACTATAGTGTTGACCCAACCTCATATGACAATTGAGTGATGCACAACTTTGAATCCATCAACCTTGCTCCCAACACCTGCAGATGACAAACCACACTGCTGCCTGCAGGAGATTGAGCAAAAGACACTACCTAGAAAAGATCTTAGAGATGTTCCCTTGGATGATGCCGAGGTGACATACTATGTGGACGGCTTGTGCAGGAGGGGTCTTACAGGACAGAATCTAGTGGGGTATGCAGTAGTTTCTGATACCGAAATTTTAGAAGCAAAGTCTTTACCACACAACTTATCTGCACAAGCAGCAGAATTGATTGCTTTGACAAGGGCATGTACCTTGGCAAAAGGTAAGACAGTGAACATTTTTACTGACAGTCAGTATGCATTTTCTACTGTACATGTTTTTGCACAGTAGTGGAAAAATAGAGGAATGATAACATCTACTGGTAAACCAATTAACCATGCGCAATTTATTTTAGACTTGTTAGACTCTATTCAGTTACCTCAAAAAGTAGCTATTTGCAAATGCGTAGCTCATACCAAGCAACAGGATAGAATTTCAAAAGGTAATGTGAGGGCTAATACAGCTGCAAAACAAGCAGCTTCAGTTTCAGAAGTATTTCTTTTGAGTGAGATATTACAACCATCTGAGATTTTAGACTTAGAAATGTTAAAAACAATGCAGACACTTACTACAAATGTAGAAAAACAGAAGTGGATAAAACGAGGAGCAATCCTTGAGAAGGGACTGTACATCTCCAAAGAGAAGAAACCGATTTTGCCATCTATCTTGTTTAGATATGCAGCTTTGTTGAGCCATGGGCAGTGCCATGTCTCAACAGGGGGGATGGTACAGTTAGTGAATCGAGTGTTTACAACATATGGATTTACAAACTACACAAAAAAATATTTGTGCAGCATGCCATGTTTATAACAAGCATCATGCACAAGGGGCATTGAAACCTAAGCAAGGGAGTTTCCCTACACCACCGTATCCGTTCCATACTATTTGTATGGATTTTATAGAGCTGAACAAATGCGAAAATAAGAAGTACTGCCTTGTCATTATAGATATGTTTTCCAAATGGGTGGAAGCTTTTCCAACTAAAAATCCAGATGCAGCTACTGTTGCAAAAGTCCTCGTTAAAGAAATTATTCCTAGATTTGGCATACCGGAAACAATTTATAGTGACAATGGCACACACTTTGTAAATCAAACTATACAACAACTAAGCCGTTATTTCGGGATTTCTCTGAAAAATCATTGTGCATACCACCCCCAATCTGCAGGATTAGTAGAGAGGCATAATGGGGTTTTGAAAAATAAGCTTAGAAAATTGATTAGTGAGACACAAAAGAACTGGGTGCACTGTTTACCTCTGGCACTGTTGAGCATGAGAACTGTTCCAAATGCAAAAGGGTTAACTCCTTTTGAAATTTTGTTTGGGAGGGCATATTATACACCTCAATGGAAACCTCTCATGCCTGCAGAGCAGGAGGCTGACAGTTCACTTGCAGGGTATATGAGGCGATTTTTGAATAACAGACTTTTGCAGTTAAATTCTGTTTCAGATAAAGAGCAAACCAGACCATCAGAAGCAGCAGTAGCCCCAGGTGCATGGGTCTGGGTGAAGGTCATGAAGAAAAAGAACTGGAGTTCTCCAAAGTGGGAAGGGCTGTACCAGGTACTACTGTCGACACCCACTGGAGTCAAGATCGCAGAGCAAGCATCCTGGATTCATTTGACACACTGTAAACTGGTTAAGAACTTTGAACTGGACAAAAACCTTGTTACTGTTGTACAACAAGAACAAAATGACCAGGTATAGAGTAAACAGAGATGCAGAACAACCTCAGAAAATTTGCATGATTATTCTGATAGCCATACTGATAACATTGATCTTTTTGTTGTGGCCTTTCCTTTTCCCAGCCACAAAAGTTGAACTGATCAAACGTGATGCATTACTCATAGACTGGCATCCAAACTTTAACACGTGTGTGTGTGTGTGTGTGTGTGTGTGTGTGTGTGTGTGTGTGTGTGTGTGTGTGTGTGTGTGTGTGTGTGTGTGTTTGTGTGTGTGTGTGTGTATTATTTTTTTTAACACTTACCAAGCAATTAAATATGTGTATGCTGAGACTTTCAATGTTTCGAACTGCTGGATTTGCACAGCTATACTGACAGCATACGGGGGATTATTAATGACTGCTGTCCCCCTAGGGGTCAATGAGACCTGGGAAAACTTGATTTTTGATACTACACCTGTGAAGTAACAAGACAAAATAGCATTGTACCTACCTGTTACACAAAAAGGGATTGTATGTTTTTACAAGAATGACACTATTCAGGTGGGTTGGAGCAATTGCAATGTGACTGTTTCTTATAAATGTTATATTAAACCCAGTAAGACTAAAACTATTTGTGACACAAACTATGATGCATATTTTGCTAAGATGCATAAGAGTGTTGATGAGATACAGCATAATCCTGTTCTTTTAAAACAGCTTTCTATTATTGATAAGAAAATGTTTCATGCAGGGCAAGCTTATATCAATACTAAAGTAGAGATTTGTTATTTTGTTTGTGGGAAAAAAGCATATAAATGGCTACCTGAGAATTGGTCCGGCAGTTGTTTTTTGGGTTACCTGGTTCCTGCCATACGACACACTGCAGCTTTGCCTCAGGGAAAAATTCGAAATGTCAGAGAGGTCAGCAGCAAACCTAGAAGTCCGATTAAGAGACCCGAGAATCCAGTAGGATGAATTGAAGCAGGATGGAGAAACCATAACTCCATAAAAAACAAAGATAAACTGACACACATGGACTTGAGTGACACCATTATATCATGGGCAGGCATAGCCCCTGCATATGGCGCAGTGAAATCAATTTGGGAGCTGAGAAAACTGTCTAAACGTCTCGAAGTTATGAGCAACGCAACTTTTTCTGCTCTCAAATTAGTGACTGATGAACTGAATGCTATGAGAACTGTGGTGCTTCAGAACCACATGGCTCTCGACTTCACCATAGCGGCGAGAGGTGGTACGTGTGCTTTAATAAAAGAAGAATGCTGTTCATACATTCCTGACAACCAGCACAAAATAAATGACCATCTTGAGGTGATCCAGCAAGTGTCGACCATGACCAAACCTGGCCCAAACCCTCTGACAGACTTTTTCCAGAATTTGTTTGGGGGGTGGGGTTCCATCCTAATGAACATCCTGATTGCCATTTGTGCGGGATTACTCTTATTTGGAGCATGCATTTGTTGTGGTATTCCCTGCATGAAAAAGTTAATCAAAGAATTTATAGATATATCAGTTTCTGAGACTTTTATCAAAGTACTGAAATTGAAGAATTGTTGAAATGTGAAACACTTTCATAAGTTTAAACTGAATGACTCTCTTAACTGCAAATCCTGAATGGAAGAGGTTAGGAGAAGAAGCAAACTGTTTATTCTTTTGAAAATAGAATTAAAAAGTATTAACAGGGGGGAAATGTCAGAAAAATGTGTATTAATGTGTGTGCTTAATGCTAATTAGAAACTAAATAAGTTAACACGTTTTTCATTCTATTTTATATGCACTATTTTATATACAGCTGAATTTCATATGAGACTAAAAGATGCTTTTGAAACAGCAGTGTGCTTTCTGAAACTTGCAAGATGCCCTCTGACCTAGTAATTGCTAGCACAGCAATATTCATGTTTATGCCTTTTGGAAATGAACTTGAGAAGCAGGTGATTATCTGCTAGGTCAGGAAGCAAAGAATGAACAATGCTATATTCTGTAATGTAATGATTTTAAACAATCAGCTCTGTTCGAAGTATGGGAACACGTACAGCTGCAGAAAATAGAGATAACACAGACAAAGGACTGATGAAGAAATGAACTGCAATCTATACTTGCTTTGTGCTCAAATTAGCCGTAGTACCTTGAATGGTAACATTGCATATATCTAACCGGTGGTAGCCAAGGCCACGTTGTTTTTCTTAGGAAGTTTCTCACAAAAATTGATAGTACAAGCAGAAAATCATGAAAACAACTGCTATGTAATGATGATGTTAAAACTTGTGATTTACTATGTCAGCTTGGTAGGCAATGTCTTATTAGAAAATGTATAAAAATGCCTGCATTTCCTGATTCTAGTTAGACAAACTCTGTATTAGCACGTTTTTGTCTCCTTGCTGCAAGATTAAAGTGCCTTAACCTGAACCTACCGTGTATTGATCATTTTAAAGTATATTTTTCCTTTGACATCAGTAGAAGTGGCTGCAACCTCCTCTGGTGGACTGGTAATACTATTCTGTTTTTTAAGCAAATAAATACTTTGTCTGCTGAAGGAGGTGCAGTGCATTGTCTACCCAGCAAGCCAGTGTCCCCTCAACTGCCATCAAATTAATCAGCCTTATCATAGAATCATAGAAACCAGAGACAATTCAAGACAACTGGGCCAGGAAGCCATTATCACCTTCCCCATACACACCCTAGGCCTCACCTCCTTTGTTAAGGTCAGTCATACTAGATGAATGCCCATCCAATTATCTAGCTCTCTTTTGAAGGAAGACATTGAACCAGACTGCTTAATTTAGTGACAAAGCTTGTTGGGGGGGATGCATGACAAATGTAGCTCTCCACCTCCTACTGGTTATTTGCTTAAGCTGATTTAGGTTTCATAGCCTGACATTTGTAGGATTGTTTGATTTACAACTATATTAAAGGTCTTGTACTAATGGATCCCTTATGGCTTGATAAGTGAAGCACATATCACTCCTAAGAATGGGAATAGTGGTTCTAACACACCTTATTCAGAAGCTGAGCCACAGGAGATGCCTGCCAGGGAGAATTCAGAAATCAAACTGGTGAGACACACTCATCCAGAAAACCCCTTTCAGTCAAAGGTGGTACAGAGTTGGGTGGAGGCTGATATGCCTGTATTTCACTGATATCATCATGACTTGCAGAAGGGAAATAAAATTGGAAGGATGCCATATGTGAAAACCTCTTGCAAATGGTTCAGGTCAGTAGGTAATATTCAAACTAAATGCTCTATACCAACGTATCTCTTGCTTCCTGTAGCAGCAGCACTGCTTGTGCTCAAACAGGGAGGTGCATATAAGCCATCATACACATGGCTAGCTGAGATATACAGAAAATCACAAAACTGCAGTTGACATATAAGTGCAAGATAGCAGAAGCTTGAAATGGTCTCCAAAGCCAAACAACTGAACATTCATGTGAATTAAATGACACTATATCACATACATTTATATGTCACTACTAACCTCCCTAGGCCATGGACACAGAATCCAGTTTGGAATGCTTTATAAAGGTATGTACAAAGAACCATGTTGCTGCCTCTAGAATGCTCCTACAGTCTACCTCTTTCAAATATACCACCTAAGATGACAATGCTCTAGCAGGATGTGCCTTTAACAGTCCTGCAACTGATTTACCTTGGTGGATATAACAAAAGGCAATAGCTGAGGGCAACCACCTTGAAATAGTTTGGTTTGACACCAGCTGTCCTTTCTTAGTCCCATTATAAGAAATATGTAGCTGATCTGCTTTTGTAAAGGACTTAGTTCTGTCCAATCATTAACTGAGATGCTTATGCATGTCCAGAGTATGTAATATTATACTTCCCTGGTTCTGAGTGTTTGGGTAGGACACTGGGAGACTGACGATTTCCCTATCAAAGCCCAGATAGGGTTCACACACAATGAGAGCTTGCACCTCAGATACTCTTCTTGCAGATATCACAGCAATAATAACTTGATGCACTGGTTCAGAGAGAAACATAGTTAACTTTTCCAGCACAAGATTAATATTTCAGGACGGTGTCACCTGTTTTCTAGGAGGCCTAATATATAAAAGCCTCTTAAGTAACTTTTACCAAAAACATTGAAGAAAGGGGTGGATTCATGGGCAGACAAGCTGAAATGGCCACAAGATGTACCTAGCTGGAGCAGTAAGACAAGCCAGAGGAAAGTACATCACAAATATTTCAAAACCAGTGATACATAAATCCTGATAGGAACCTGGTTACTAGCTAGGCACCAACTACAAAATCCTATCCCCTTACCAATATAAGATTTCCTAGTAGCAGGTTTTCTTGCCTCCTTTAGTACTTGCTGCAGGTCCTCTGAAAAAAAAGGTGTCTAAAAGGAATCAGAGTTGAATCACCCAGGTAGTTAGTTCAAGTTGTTTAAGACTGGGGTGTATCAGTCTATCCCTGTCTTGGTAGAGATCCAGTCTGAAAGGAAGCATGTAATTGCCCTTGGCTAGTTCCATAAGAAGGGAAAAATGTTGTCTTGGCTGAAAAGGATTAATCACAATGTTTTTTGGAGAGTCTTCTGAATCTTCTGAATTATCTTGGGTATCATTGAAAGGGTTAGAAATGCATAAAAAAATTCTTGACCAGGGGAATGGAAATGTATCTGTTTTCCAGGCTTGCCTGCAAGGAACCCTCAAACATAACTTGTTTACTTATCTGTTTTTTAAATTTGGCAAACAAATCTATTTAAGATGCTCCTCTCAACTGGATAAACTCCTGAAAGACCCCTAATTCAATTTACATTTCTGAGGGTCTGTCCTGGTTCTGCTCAGCTTGTCTGGCACTATATTTTTTCTTTAATGGAATGAAAGATGTTTGAAGGGTTATACAGTGCTGTAGAGCTAACTCCTATGGCATTAATACCAGCCTGCACAGACGGTATGACCTTGAAACCCCCCTTCTTGTTTATGTATCACATCACTGTGGTATTCTCTGTAATCAACTGAACAGGTCCTGGAGACCATAAATCATAAAGAGCTTTTATGACACAGATCAAAGTCAATACATTTTTGATCACTCAAACCTGGCAATTCACTTGCATTTAATCTTAATTGCCTGGTTAACTCTCTTTATTCAGTCTTCGACTCCCATGCACTGCCTCTCTCATCTTAAGGAATCTTTTCAAGTACTGTAAGTTTATACTTTACAATGTTTCTACTATCACATTTTACATTTTAGAGTATGTCTGAAAAGTGCATTATTTTTATTAGCTATACCAATGTCATATATATGTTTTTATAGTCTTTTCCTCAAAGTTTTTTGTCTTCCCTGCATAAAATCTATTGCAATCCTGACAGAGAACAATGTATGCCACCCCATTAGTTGCACAAGAAGCGTTTACATTTAATGCTATAGGCAATACAGAGAGTGGAACCCTCCCACATCCAATTGCACTAACTGCATAGTCCATATTTTTAGTGCCTTTCAAACTATGCTTGATGACACTTAAATTTGTACAATTAGTGGAATTGTGCTCCAGTATATTCTTGGAATTGTGCTCCAGTATATTCTTGGAATTGTGCTCCAGTATATTCTTGAGACTTTCAGACCTTTTATATACAAAACTGGGTTCTTCACAAACTACCTTAAATAACGTGGGGTCAGCTTTAAAAATAGCACAGTTTTTTTCTATAATGTCCCTAAGGACTATATAACTAATACAGTATTGGAGTTCCATTATTCTCTCAAAATCTGCAGTAATTTTATTCTGCTCATGCTCAACAATATCAAAATGGCCGTTGTTAAATCCGTACAAAGGTCTAAACCTGTCAGACCTCTCACTTCAAGAATTATTCATTCCAAAAGCTTCTTTGGGTAACCTCTCTGTAGAAGCATTTATATATAAAGTGTAGACTTATTTTTAAAAAAAACAGCATCCTTAGCAATCGTTGTGGATAGCCACATCAACTGGCCTTTAACAATGTTATGTTTTTTGTCTAAACAGATGATTACTGCTCAAATGCAGATATGAATTTGAAAAAGTAGGTTTTCTATATATGTTAGAGGAAAAATCTATCTCTTCTTTTACCAAATTAATGTCCAAAAAGCAAACTTCTGCAATGGTGTGTGTGTATAACTAAACCTTAAAAATCAGTAGTGGAATTTATATATTTTAAAAAATAATTTCTCATTTCTTCAGTGTCTATTCAGAAGATACAAATGTCAATCAAAAGCCTGAAATATTTTGACCAACATTTAGAATACTCTGAACTAAATATAAACTCCAGTTCCCACTTTAACATGACACAGTTGGCCAATACAGAGGCACATGCTGCACTCATGGCTACCCCTTTAATTTGCCTAAAAAAATCTACTTAAAAAAAATGGTCTCTAAAACTATTAACATAAGATTTTATAAAAGCTGAATTTTTGTGGGATCTAAAAAGTCCAACATACTCAAAATGTCATGAAACATAAGTAACCCTTGTTGTTGAGGTATACTTGAAAACAAGTCTGTACAGTCTACGGTTAAAAAAGAAAGATACTTGTCCCACAAATCATTTGTAACATTAGTTAAGAAACTGGAAGAATCTTTCAAAGTGTGGTTCCACAATCCTTGAAAAGGTTGTTTAGGTATTTACCAATAAAGTCAACTAGTGGGTTTGTCTTAGAACACTGCATGATTACATTAGGTCTTAAGAGAGATGAACAGAATCCTTGTGAACTTTTGGAATTCCAAAGATAGTGAAAATTCTAGGACTTTTAGTATTTAAAAATGGTACTCATCCTGCCTAATAGTATCCTATATTAATGAAGGTATTCATTAAACATATGAAAATACATCCGTTTTGTGGTGGGCATTGTTAATTTCATTTCTGGACATGGACTAGTATTTATCACTATCATAAAGTAACTGCGACATTTAACCAATATAGTCAATAGTGTCTATAATATCTGTCCCACCACATTTGTCTGGCTTCATAACTGTCACTGGTCTGTATGCCAAAAAAACTATACAATATTTTTTTACTTAAATATTGAGATTACTCATGTAACGATAATACCCTTCATTCACTGTCTGATGGACATTGTTCTCGCAGCTTTTTTCATATATATGTATGTATAAATGCATTCATAGAAGGATTAAAATTATTACATCTAACTAAACCATTTTTGGTAGTATTAACAGAATGATCTTCCTTTGCAAAGATGAGAGCCAAATTCAACTTTCTAGTAAATTAAAAGATCCAACTACATTACACTTCACTTGTGGTACAAAGGTGAAACCTTTTTCAAAAAGACCAAAGTGGGTCTTGTTACTAACCACACTACTGTAAATAAAAATGCTGCATCCATTGTAAGTATGCACCACTCATTTTTGAACTATGTCAGTTGTTAGGACTACCTCTTGGTCTTTGTCCAAAAATCCATCCCTCTGTGACTTCTTTCCCTTCCTGTTCCCCTTCCTTTCTTGTAAACCTGGTTGTTCTGTTATAAATTCAACCTGTTTACTGTCTGATGGGTGATCCTTTCAGACCTCCTTAATGTGGGAAATTCTAAGGAGCTGTCTGAAAGTACTGAAATCCCTGCTGTCATTTATTTATCCACTACACCAAATAGCAGGCCTATAAGTTATTGCAATTACTTCAAAAAAATTGAATACCATAACTGAATCTGATTTATATCCATTAAAATGAGTGGAAAAACTGATTGAATATGGGAATGTTAGGTTTCTTTCCACTATGGAACTAAACATACGATACTGTCAAATTCTGTTTGTTCAGTTGCTAATAAAAATATGGCATTTTCCATGCCAGATGGGCATTTTCACTACTGGATCCTGTATTTTGGCCTTTTGCAATTTATGGAACACCTGCAACATTCCAGTGGCTGACACACAAGGTTCCAAAACAATACAACAAGCATGCAGCAGACTACCTAGAAAATTTGATTATATTTTTTGATGATCAGTAAGTCATATTCCTAATGTTCCTGCTATCTTGGATTAATTATGTCAAGCTAGGGTAATTGCTAACTCTGGTAAATGCAAGTTAATCATGTCAAAAGCTCATTATTCAGGTTATATAGTCTTTAGAAGGAAAGTAAAACTACAGGCTGATAAGACTGAGGTAATAAAAAACTGGTCCATGCTAGCCACTAAGAAGAAGGAAAAGGTTTCTTAGGTCTGACAAGCTATTATCAGAAAATCATTCTGAAAATTTTTCTGACACTGCATACCCCTTGACTAATTTGACCAATGATAATGCTCTCATGAGAATTAATGTCTTTACTGGTGTGTATATGACCATCACCATGGAAAAAAATAATGATCATTGGATCAGCCCATCTACCCAGTTAAATGTAAAATAAAAAAGAAAGAAAGAGAAAAGAATGAAAATATGACATTCAGCTGCCATGTCACCAAGTTAGCTTCTTAAAATTTGGAAGTGATGGCTGTCAATATCTCCTGAGTCCCCAAATTCCATGAAAATGTGAACAAAACGGAAAACCTCAAAATCAGAGCACCTATCCCTGGAATGCCTATAGTGTGCATATTCATTGAAAAGGCTGAAATTAGCACTATCATATATGTAGAATCTCACAACCATCTCTTTCACTTCCAGCAAGTCAGTGTAGAGACAGTGCCTTCTCACACCTGTCTTTCAGGCTGTATGCCTTTCAACAAGTCAGAGGTTCAGATTGTCTGAAACACATCAGAAAAAGGTCATCATTCACAAAGGATTTCACACAGGTCTTATGAACAAAGGTTTAAATAACAGGTTTTGAAGTTAATGTGCTCATCAATATTAAAATCTACCAAAAAATACATTGTTACTCTCTAAGCAGCTACTGTTTCTCTTGTACACTAAACATATTGGAAAGGCTTGTGTATTTTGGGTCAAGTTAATCATCTGCTGTAGTAAAGATACAACAAATGTCCTCCATTATGCAAATACATGTCGTGTCAAAATGGTTTCCCATGGTTTATAATTTTACAATTGCACAATAAAAACTACATTATTTTAGTAATCTAGTTATACACCAAAACATATAATTAAAACTTAACTCTATTTTGTAGGGAGCTAAACTGGAAAATGTAGAGGATGTGGCAGGAATGGGAGCACTAGTTCTTGCACCAGCAGGATTACCACTGGAATCTACTTGGATAGTCATTCAAGGGAATACTGTGTAGGAGGTGAATTCCTAACTCATTTTCTGGACTAGAAATATTTTTTTTTTGTCTTTTTGACAGACATCAGAGCAACCACCATTCAGCAAGTTTAACCTATCATTGTCATGTTTTACCTATTTATTGCAAAACTGCACTTCAGAAACCACCAGCTCATAGGTACCTTGACAATGATGTATAATTGCACAGAAATTTTTCATACCAGAATGTTTCCAGTTTTGTTTTTCTCACATTAGTGTGCACTGTGACTGGAAGAAACACAGCGGATAGTAGTTATGAGGAAGCCTTGACACAGCTGCAAACAGTCTATGATACTTGCCTGCATTTATCGCAGTGGACTGCACTCACACTGGCCTGCATGAGATTAAGTATAGACAGTTTGAGACCTTTCACCAAAAAGTGATGTGGTAACCTAAGAGAAAATTATGCAAAGCAGCAGTGTAATAAAATTATACCACTTTTTTCATTACTATTATAATTTTTCTTCTTTTCTGCTTCTTTTCTACAGGATACACCAAAAGTGCAAATTACATAGTTCATTGATCATTTTTGAATATAGATCATATTTAAAAGGTTAAAAAAGTAAACTGTATAATTACGCATACGTTTATATAGCTTCTTATAATGTGAGGTGTTTGTGTGTGTGTGTGTGTGTGTGTGTGTGTGTGTGTGTGTGTGTGTGTGTGTGTGTGTGTGTGTGTGTGTGTGTGAAAGAAAGAGACAGAGTGAGGTAAATGGGATTCAAAGTAGAATTTAAGAGGATTATTTACAGAGAATATGGAAATCAAATTGCCTGCAACTCTAGGATGTAAGACCCAGTCAAAATACTACAAACTGAAACTTTGACACTTGTCTTTAGTAAATTAAGATGAAGATTTTTTTTAGTTTGCTTTTCTCCGCAATAGAAAACTATACATTTTAGATGTGAATATGCTAGTGTCATTAAGACATCAGGGAGGGAAAATATTGAATGTTTAATATTATATCTATATCCTTTATATTTTTCCACTCATAAAATAGGATAAATCTTACAGGACTTGATGTAGTATTCCAAACAACACTGATGGTCTTCAGAAACCAGGTTTTGTTTTTCAAACTATGATTTATTTTCACAGAAACTTATTCTGAAGTATGAGAAAAGTGGTTTGATTATCTGTAGGTTCACAATTTAACTGAGGAATCGGTGTGCACATTTTGTAGAACATGGTTATGTAATGGATTGCAGCTTCCATCTAAAATTCTCATACCCACTCAAAACTTTATTTTGCTTTTTTGCGTCAACAAAAATTAATTTAGGAGACTATCATCAATTTAGACTTGGGCGGCCACGGTGGTGCAGTGGTTAGCATTGCTGCCTCACAGCAAGAGGTTCTCCGGTTCGATCCTCGGCTGGGGTGCCTTCTGTGTGGAGTCTGCATGCCCTCCCTGTGGTCGCGTGGGTTTCCTCCGGGTGCTCCGGTTTCCTCCCACATCCCAAAGTCATGCTGCAGGTGGATTGGACACTCTAAATTGGCCCTAGGTGTGCGTGTGAGTGTGCCTTCTGTGGAAGGTTGGGCACCGGGCTGGCAACTCAACACCGTAAAACTCCACTGCCATTCAATGTGCGGACAAGGAGATCCGCTGTGGCGACCCCTAACCGGGAAAAAGCCGAAAGAAGAAGAAGAAGATCATCAATTTAGACTCTTTAGATGACACAGAAAGACAAAACAAAAAGAATATCACTCATTTGTACAATAATTCTATACTTCACATGTTAAGATAAAGTTTATGAATGTACACGGCTTACAATTTCAAACAGGAAAACTAGACGGCGTTGTTTTTATTATGGATTTGGGAGTATTGAATATCTAGCATTACACATTTTATTTTATTTTTATTTATTTAACATTTCACTGTCATATGGAATTTTCTAGCATATCCAAACTGTTTCTCCCAGATTCCAAGTAAGGTGATATAGGACTCACTGAACTTTAAACCACCACATTTTATGGACACTTTTCATAACTGATTACCTGCAACAGCTGTGGGCACTTCAGCAACCATGCCTTTAGCCTCAGCTGGGGACAGTATGACATCAATCTCATTCTAGAGAGAAGAATAGGCACTCACATGTTTGGAATTCTGCACCTGGTCTTAGGTTAGTCAAATGGTAAATGCAAATTTGGCTCGCCAGTGTCAAAAGATAACGCTTGCTTCTGAAAATCAATTACATTTTTCACTTTCCTATTAGTGCAAGGACTGCTGAAACAGGTACAATGTAGGTATATTGACAAAACATTCAATATCCCTGGACTAAGACTGAAATAGGTCCAGAGAGATCAGTGATCTACCCTGGTTAACAAATTCAAAATAAAATAATATGTTATATGAACTTTTGCACAAAAAAAGAATTACAGAGAAAGTAGTGAAGTACAAAAATACTCTCCAGTTGCTGGCCAAAAAACATCTAATAATATCAGAGTCAATGGCCTTAAATGAGAAATATCTAAAGTAGAGTAGATGTATTTATACAAGCTGCCTATGTGGTAGAGTATGAGGTTGCAAAATGGACCTAATCAGTATTAAAACATGGGTGGTCATATAGACCATGCCATAGCTGAAGATAAATAAAGGTGATAAATAAAATGAGGAATTATTTCTAAAAGCTATCTACATAAGTGTGTGTGTGTGTCTGTGTGTGTGTGTGTGTGTGTGTGTGTGTGTGTGTGTGTGTGTGTGTGTGTGTGTGTGTGTGTGTGTGTGTGTGTGCGTACTTCTACGTATGTCCCTGTGTTTGTGCATCTCTTCTCTATGCCTCAGGCAGTTTATATTCTTTGAACTAAGAGAAAAGCACAGTTGTATAAATAAACTTACCATAACAGAATATGTTTGAAGAGATGACAGGTGCAGTAGCCTAAGCTATACGGGCAATATTCTGTCAAGGATAAGATAACCAGCCATTATTCAGAGCTTCAGAGCAACATTCACATCCCATGACCACTGAGGGGCTTGAGAAGAGTCAATAAAACCAGTGGTTAGGGCACAAAACTTTCATAGCATTCTTGCCTCAAAGTAAGTAACTTAAGAACCCTGAGAATTAGGTATATACTAGGAGAAATAAAAAAAAATATCCATATTCTGGCAAAAATGGTACATGAAAAGGAAGAATGGAGGGAGGCAGTGTCCCCATACTGCAACCATGATCTATTTGAACATCTACTGATAGTGTAAGTTTACTTACAATGTACTATGCTCATCATCAGATAACTTTTCAGTATCTTAAGCTCTGCAAGTAGAATACCAGAGCTTAGAAAGATAGGTAGGAGGAGGAAAAAAAATGAGGGTCTAGGAGCCCCTGCAATATAATCAAACAACATCTGCTCTATATATACAAAATGGATCAACTTTGTAGCATTCTGTAAAAGTACATACAAAGAAACAGGTTGCTGCCTCTAGGTCAAAAGAAGCCAAGGCCCTGGTAGAATGGAACCAAACCCTGCATGGTAGTAACTTGTATGGTAAATATATCAGAAAGTAATAGCATGAGACAACATTTGAAATCGTCTGTTTTGTCAGTAGATGACCTTTTTTCTTACTGTTTTGACATTAGATGTCCTTTTTTCTTACTTTCATAGTAAAGATAACATGTGAGTTGTCTGTAGACATCTTAAGTATGCAAAATCTTTTCTCCCTTGTTTTTTGACTAAAGAAGGAAGACAGGATGAATATCTTAACTCAAAGTAGACTCTTAAACCACTTTAGGCATAAATGAAGGATTTGTTCTCAAAGATACTCTATCTTTATGGAAAGTCAGATAAGCTTGACTCATAATGAGAGGGTGTAATTCAGATACTCTTAACAAAGTGATAAGTAATACTGTTTTCTAAGTTAAGAAATTCAAATCAGCCCATCAAGCTGGTTCCTATGGAGAAGCCACCTGTTACCTCTGTGGACAAATATGCAGAACCCCTTTCAAAAAATGTTTGACTTGAGGCAGTGTAGAAATAGGGCCCTAAAGGTAGACAAGCAGAGATGGCCAAAAGATGAGAATAAGAAGGGTCATAAGATAGTAACTCATACAAATATTCTAAAACTAGAGGCATCTTGGCCTTAAAAAGGTATTGATTCTTAGTCTGACACCAACTAGAAAATCTCTTCTACTTTCTTATATGCTGCCTGCAACATAGTTTTGCTCAGAAGGAATGTATGTAGCAAGAAGGGGCACACTGAACCAAGTTGACTGATCCCAGGCTACAATAGAGGGTACAAACTGGTATGACCCCCCCATATGTTTATATATCTCATCACAAAGGTGCTGTATGTGATTACTAACAGGAATCCATAGATGGTTTAGACATTTGAGAGCATTTATTAAAGCCATGATTTCCTTGATGATAATGTGTTTTAACCTCTCTTGTTTATTCCAAAGACCATGCACTTTAACTCCCATAGACACAACTTCCCAAGCAATGTCTGCACCATCTGTTTTTATAGACTGAGTGGAGGCTAGCAGGCAGAAAGGAAGACAACTGATTCATCCACCAATTTAACTCCCTTTTCACAAACCCCATCACTGGAATTTGAAATGATAGAGTGCTCTTATGTAGAATCCAACTGATTTGGCAACCAATGAATCATTCTCATGTGAAGTCTGGCCAAAATAATCATAAGAACAGTTGTGACTATAAAGCCTAGACTTCTGGGATATTCTGTAGCACATGATATAGTCTGGTTTGAAAATATAAGAAATTGCTTCTTGAGCTTTCCAAATGTCATCATAAGGGTTATATCTAGAATACAAACCTAGAAACACTATTTTGTGAGATGGAATGAGATTGTTCTCTCTGTTCACCTGAAATCCAGGGTTGAGATATAGATTTACAACCTAAAATAGAAATTCTTGATAAGCTGTGAAAGAATGTGCAAAAATCAGCAATCATCTAAATACAGGAAAATGTGAATGCCCTGCAACCTGTAATGGGTTATTATAGAAGCCAGAAACTTTGTAAATACTCTCTGTACTACTGATAAACCAAAGGGCAAACAGCAAACTGGAAATGCAAAACAGACACAGAGAAACACAAAAAATGCCTAAAATTGCTGATTGGAATGTGACTATAAGCATTCAATGTTACCATTAAAATTAAAATAAGAAAATTTAGAAAATAAATGTTTAGCACAGATTTCCATGTCTCTTCTGTCTTGTCACCAGAAAAAAATCTTGAATAAAATACGTTTCTTCTTTGCTCTGGGGAAACAGGTTCTTTTTACACCCTGAGACAGCAACAGATTCAGAACAACAGGAAACAGGCCAGTTTGATTAGGAGGGTGTGGATGGGATCCCTTTAAAATAAGGGAAGAATTCCCATTATAACCTTTTAGAATAATTTTCAAAAACTAACTCTGTGAGGGTACCTAGTGCCACAGAGGGAAGTGAAATTGTACATGCCTGGACTGATTTATTGCCTTGTCAAGATGAGAAGGGAAACTTGTGTGTGTGGGGGTGGGGGTGGGGGTTATAATCAGTCTGTGTGGTTCTAGGAAATGCCTTTGTTCTTCTCTGAACCTTCCTGCCACTGTTTTTTGAAATTATGTTGCCTTAATGGGTGAGCATCTCATGCTTCCCGAAAGAAAACCTGAACTGGAAGAAAAGCTGTTATATTTTGGAAATGAGGGTTGAAAAACACGGGTAAGACCCTGAAGTAACTGTCCAATTACATCAAATCCCTCAAGGATCTCTGCAGTGGAAGCAACAAATAACACCTTTTTTACATCCTTTGGTAAATTCTGAGAGTGTAACTAAATACATCCCTAGCAGCAGCTCTGCAAAGAACATCATCAGCTTCTCAAGTACATTTTAAAGAATGTCAACATGGAAGAGGAATACATGTTTTTACCAAACGTATCCAAAACCTTTTCATTTCGTCAGAAGTGGTAAGGCTGACTGCTGAAAGAAGCTTGGTAGAAGTTGACTTTGGCAAAAAAATTACTTTAGAATCTGCCATACTCCCACAAGAAAAGAAACATATGAAACTCAGTCGCCTTATACAAATTATCAGACATTTTAGCAGCAGATGGCTGAAAGTCACGGAAAGTGCAAACTGTCAAAAAGACAGTCACTAAGGCAGGCAAAACATGAGGAACAGCTGCTAGTTGACTAAAATTCACATGTAATAAATCATAGTATCTCTTTTGAGTTTCAGATATATTTTTTGTTCCAAATAAAAAAAGCTCTGATTTTGGCAATAGTATAAAAAAAAACACCATTCTTCTGAATGGGAATGTGAGGAAGGGTGTCTTGTCGAAAAAGACAATCTGTCTGAGAAACAAATGATAACAAAAGGAGAGTCATCCATCAGTGGCTGAGGCAAGTAGGAAAATGGGTTAAAGACCAAAGCCTCCTGGACAACTTTTTTCTTCTTGTGGCTCTGGGAAGGATCAATATCCTTACTGGGACCCTGTTCCATGTTCTTGCCATGAAAAGTGTCTTACAGGAAGATAAGAGGGCCATGAAGAATTGGTGGGACCTTCTGACTAAAATATAGTTATTGAGGAAAAAATTATTTTTTGTGACAAGCTCCAAATGCATTTGCCCTAGCATCTCAGATCAAGGTAATCTATAAAGAGTACATGTTTCCTCACAAAAATGACTCCCACAGGGAGTCAGAACCTGCTTACAGCCAACTATAGTGTCTGATACGTGGTCAACATAGCTGAGAGGAGTTGATCACAATTTATGACATAAAAAGTAAACTTTTTCTTTTTAAAATCCTTTATTGAATTATCACTCATGACACAGGCACATTTACATTTATATAAAAGTAATCAAACTGTATTAACATGTTAAAATGAACAAACATTATGTTTCACATGTATTGCTGTATATCATATAACCTAAGCAACATTACATAAATTATTAAATTCCTGCCCCCTTTTTTAAACAAGAAACATCTTTATTAAACCATCACTTATGACATAAGCAATCATACATTTATATAAATGAAAATAAACCACACCGACACAATCCTAGTTGCAAGCATTTTGCATCACAAACCATACTGACACACTCCCAGTTGCAAGCATTATACATCACTTATAATCTACCCAGTTGTTTTCAGTTAAACATTATATAGCTCATTTAAGTCCTGCATCCTTAAACTTTTTGTGGAAAAATTTACCAAAACCTACCTTAGCAACTAAAGTATAAACACCATAGAAAAACATCTGATGAACAGTATTATTTTTATTTATAATTGTATACAGGAATTTCCTCAGGCAGGTATCCTAAAATAAATAATTCAAAAGAGCAAAACACTTTTGTACTAAAATACATGTATTTAAGGTAATCCCCAATAAGGAACCTATCTGCACTAGCAGATCATTAATCAACTAGGGCCCATATAGAAGCACACTCTTTGGTGGCAAGAAAGATCTAATGTTTTGTGCCCTAGCCTCTAGTTTTACTCTGTATCCATCATGCATACTAGTAGCCAGGGCATGCGGAAGGAACCCTAAAGCTTTGAAAGCTGGTCAGCTGGTCTGATACTTGGCATGACATCCCATATATTGATTTAGGCTACTGCAGCAGTGATCTAATAATGAACATTGAGTCTCCAAGTACCTTCCTTTCTTGGGAGTAAGAAAACCTAAACAAGTTCTATTACACCCTGGTCTAGAAGGTCTGTAATGATTGCAGAAACCAGGAGTTATTGGTTTGGAGGCACCTGGGAACTGTATGCTAAACAGGAAGATAATTCCAATTATTTCTGTACCTTTTTGAATGATTTGTGTACCTGTTTTGAATTATTTCTAGGGGTATCGAGTATGTGTCAAGTTGGGACAAGATGACTGACAGCCCAACTTATTTCTCTGAGGTTGGCCTCCCCATTTCTTAAAGGATCTTCTCCATATTTGCCAAATAACTCACTGCTGCCACAGTGACCTGTTAGGAGGAGTCCTTTTATTCATTCTATCATAATAAAAATTTAAAAGAAACTGAGGACTACCAAAACGCAAATAAAAAAGAAACTAATAATTTCAGCGCTTTCGTTCTTTTAAAATACAGAACCTCTTCAGAATACAATATAAAGGCACAATGTCACTTATATAGGGTTCTCTAAATGATGCCATCTTAATTAGTCCAACTCCACTCCCCCCTTTATTTATTTCCACACAATGAAATGGTCTCTAAAAGCAACAGTACAGTTGAATAACATGCTAAATACAATGTATTAAACACTCTTGCATTTTAAATTACTTCTAACTGAAATATAATCATTAATACCTGGGACTGTATCAGCCCTTAAAAACACTTGCCATTTTAGCTTAATACATTCTAAAAAAAATAAATAAATAAATTGTCCCACAAATTTCTTCTTATCTACCATTTCAATAACTAAAAACTAAAATTTCCTAAAGTCTTTGCATTCCTGAGCATGCCTAGCCAGAGCATTAGTCTTGTCCTTTTTCTTGATGGCTAAATTGTGTTCCTTATTCTGTCTATTAACCTTCTTATGGTCTTATCAATATAAAACCTGTCATAGTTTGAGCAGCTAGCCAGATAAACTAGACCATCAGTTTGGCAATTATATCTGCCTTGAGATGTCCAAACATAATTAAGATGTTTAAAATAAAAACTTTTAACAAATAGTATAAATCTACAACAGGAACAATTCTGACAGCCAAACGTGCCACAGACTCTAGGAATCCCTTTATTATAAAAACCTGGGGGAAAGCCTTTCCAAAATCTGCTTTAAATTTAAAAATTCCAACCTAGATCACATCAACATTGCTTTGATCAATACCATAAGTCTTAAAAATACATTACCAGATCTCAAGACTCTCCTGTAACTTGAGTACATTGATACCTGTGTTGTAAAAGACACTTGGTTTCAGTATAAAGACAGCACTCTTACTTCTACCAGGTTTCAGCATCTATCACACATTCAGACTTGCTGGAAACTGTGTGGGAGTATTAATCTTTGTTAGAGACCAAGTGCCTCAAGACAGATTCCCCATAACCCATAAACAGAACTTAATGAACTTCACCCTCAGAATGATCAATTTTGATTTAAGAACATGTAATAGGCTAATGCAACTGTCCCAAAAACAAAACACAAATATTTTAAATGTGCTTGCTTAACTACCCATAAATAAAAGACCTTTTTGATGGATGACTTCAACTAAGCATTGATTAACTAAAGCTCCTATACTGCAAAGGTTGGTCATGCCCAAAGATTTCAAGAAAGTAAATGTTAACCCCTTTCTACAAATAATCATTCCATAGTTAATCACTACACTGTGTGGTCAAAATCTTTAAACCTTATCCTCACAAACATCACATCCCTTCTCACTTCTCCTATAGTATCATCATGTCTAATCAGCTCTGATAATAAATAAGTAAGCTTCCCCTTTATTGCATATAACCAATGACGACAAACACTTCTGAGCTCAAGGACTTTAAAAAGCCAAACCTTTTTAAACTACATTATGATCTCTCAAAATTCATCTCAAGATTTGCAGTCCCCTGTAGTCCCAGCTGTCATTTCTGCTAATTAAATTTACTTCCATCTAAAAATAGCATAAACCTTATAGCCCAACCACAACCAAACATAGTGGGATTGTAAAATGAAACTCCCAAAATCAACATCCTGCATGAGGACAATTGCATGGCTCCAAAAATCAGATAAGATCCAAAAAAACAAGTTGAGCCAGCAAACTATGACCTGGAAAGAACATTTATTAATTATAATAGCATAAAAACAAATACCCAGACCGGTTTCGGCTGGTGAAAAAACACCGCCTTCATCAGTGTAAACCAGAAAAGTCAAATGCTACAGTTTAAATACATACAAGTGCAACTCCATTGGCTCATTTTCAAAATTGCTCATTAAAGCCAGGTGGGAACAATCCACCTAGTTTTACAATCCATTTATTTTCTTTAGAATCTAAAATAGAATGCCATCCGGTTTTGCTGGATTTATTGCCCTTGACCATATCAATAATCATGAAAGTGAATTTTGCAGTTTTGTGTGCCAGACAGTGTTTATACAAAGCATTATTAGCTTTTTTATTTTTAATGTTACTTACATGTTCAGAAATTCTAAGCCTGAGAGGACGAGATGTTTGTCCAATGTAAAAGGACCCGCAGGTGCATGTTGCCAAATAGACTAACCAGTTGCTGCTACAATTGGATGTCATAGACCATGGCACAAATTTTACTCGAAAATTGTTTAGACTTGGTGATTTTATCACAATTGGTACAGTGGCCACATGGGAAGCAGCCAATCAAAGGTTCACCAGTCAAGGTGGTTTGTTGCAAGTGAGTGTGCCCAGTGTCATGTGTATGTTTGTAATGACTGAAGCAAGATGCCAAGTTCTTACCTTTGCAAAATGAAAACAGGCATCTGTCCGGTATTATATTAGCTAATTCTTGATCACATTGTAATATGTTCCAGTGTCTATGTATGCTGTTGATTAATAAATTAGATTTTCTGGTATAAGTGGTTACAAACCTGATAGGTTGTGGTTCATCCCTGTTCCGTGGTTTGTAGGTTAACAAGTCCTCCCTGTGTAGTGTGTTGGCCTAGTTGCTGGCTTGCAGAACATGTCCCATCTGGTATCCCCTGGATCTGAATCTGTTGGTCAGGTCCCGTCTGTGTTCTTGAAAAGAAGCTTCATGGGAACAAATCCGCCTCATACATATAAATTGAGATTTCGGGATGTTTCTGGCAATGTGAGGTGGATGAAAGCTCAATGCATGGAGGACAGTGTTATATTCGGGGTACTTCCTGAAGACCTGTGTGTTTAAAGTATGATCAGGTTGTCTATTGATCAAAACATCAAGAAAGGTAATGGTACTTACATGATAGTTTGCTGTAAATTGTAGACCCCATTTGTTGTCATTCAGGTAAGAAATGAATTCAGTTAAATACTCAACATCTGCCCTCTATACCATCCAGCAATCATCTGGATAACGTCTCCAGATGTTGATTTCATCCAAATATATGTTATGGCTGTTGTCATAAATGATTTGATCTTCAATGAAGGCCATGAAAAGGTCAGCATAGATGGGGGCAAAGGATGCCCCCATTGCTGTCCCCTTAGTCTGCCAATAGCAAGTATCCTGATAAAAGAAGACGTTGTTGGTAAGGACATGTTCTGCAAGACCAACCAAAAAAGAATTGAAATCTGGTCTATATAAACGTGCCACATTTAGCCAATGGGCCAGAGCTTCCAAACCTACCTTGTGTGCGATGTTGGTATATGGGGCGCTGACATCAAGTGTGCACATTAACCAACCCATTTCCAACTGTGTGTCAGAAATGATTTGTAGAAATTCAGTAGTGTCCTGTAAATGGGAATGAACCCATGGCAATAAAGGCTTCAGATATTTGGTCAGAAATATGGATAGTAGTTCTGTGATGTATCCCCTACCTGACACAATAGGTCTACTTGGTGGATTAACTAGATCCTTGTGTATCTTGGGTAAAAAATAGATGTATTGATTAGCAGAGTCCTGAATTGTTAGCTGCTGCAGCACATTAGCTGCAATGATACCTTCATCCTTAGCAATGGACAGAAAGTCATCAATCTGTTTCTTAAATCTAAAAGTGGGGTTGACTGACATTTCAGCATAATAGCGTCTGTCCAAAAGTTGTCTCTTGGCCTCCTTATCATAGTCTAACCAGTTCATGACTACTACTGCCCCACCTTTGTCAGCAGAAATGATGACTATGTCCCTGTCATTCTGTAATTCGAAAATTGCCTGTTTCTCACTCAATGACAGGTTATTAGGTTTGAAACGAGTGTCAGAGCTAGAATAGTGCAGATCTTTGAGAATGCTGCTCTGAAACTGGTGTACAATGGGATGCATGGGAGGTAGGTATCTGGATTTGTGATATAAAAATTTGTCAGTATTGTAATTACCATCCACATCGCCAAACTGCAGCTTAAGATTTAGAATTCTGCAAAAAGACATAACATCTTGTGCCAGGACATCCTCAGATACTACAAAACCAGGGATAAAAGTAAGACCTTTATTGAGAATAGACAAATGAGTGGGTGACAAGACAAAGTCTGACAAATTTAAAACATTTGCATTTGCATTCTTCTTTATTTCTGCATTACTAGTTTCAACAGACTTTGGATGTTGTTGATTTTTCCTGTGCTTCCTCCCCCCTCGTTTATATTTTGTCCTAAAGGGACAAACCCCTGCATCCTTTTGGGGGTCGGTGAATCTGATACTAAGTGTATATCACTGTCTGTGCAGGATGATGGGTCATCAGTGGATGAACCATAGTCTGTGGTCTGTTTCCTAAGGATAGGCCTGGGCCTTTTTCTTTTTGGAGTTCTAGCTAGATTTGGTGTAAATCTAACATGTTTGTTAGAATTATTAAAAGGGTTGGCACCCTGGTAATCTAGTTGATCACGCTGGATTTTTTTAATTTTTCTGATCTTGAGTTGCTCCTCAAGGTTGCTAAGATCATTTGCCACCTTGTTCAAATGTTTAGTAAAAAAACTGTCACCCTCAAATTGTTGTACTTCATTGCACAAGTCAGTAACTATATTGATCTCACGGTCAATTACTCTATCATGGTACTTGGCCAAAGCTTCAACAAAGGACATTGTGGCCTGTTGTTGTATAGCTGCCCATTGACTATTTAACTCCTGGTCAGCCTCACCCACATGTGGTTCTATTCTGATTCAGAGCCCTCTTGGTGTGATGCCTTTGGCCATATAAGCCTTGAAAAGCTTTGAGTGCCATACCGTAGATCTTAAGGATTTCAGATGCTTATGCAGCTTATCAAAGGCTAGACCACAAGTCGACTCAGGCCCCAAGGGGTCACTAATGTTGCCATTGTTTGTAGCAGGACCCAGACCAAATGCTCCAAGGTCCTCTCTGTCTGCTGATAGACCCGAAACTAAACTAAATAGATCCATGTTAGTACTTTATTAGAAGTTGCTAACAGCAGTAATAATAATTTTGTTCAATATTAAGCTCAGAAAAACAAAGAATCAAATATTCATAAAAATATTGACAATATACTTTTGTGTCCATACAGATATTTGACAATAATAGCATTAGCCCAAAAATAATTGGGATTGCTACGTCAATAACATAGGACCGTAACCAATCATGAATCGAAGGGACAATAATAGCCAAGGTAGACAAGGGCCAAATACTGGCCAGTTCCAAATTTGCTACGTCCCTTCACAAAAATGTAGGAACCTGCTGTCTGGGCAAAAAACAATTATTGGATCTATTTATATTGAGTAAAAACTGTGAAGGGTCAAGAGAAGAGAGTACTCTTGTAGTTATGGAGAAATAGTAAGGAATACAGCTAACCCCAATAGACATATAATCATTATTTTGTTATCATAACCAGGGAACAACAGTATAACACAAGACCAGTGAAAAATCAGTGGACATCAAATAAAATCAAAGAGACCAAGGTGCCAACCCATGATTGAATGGGAAGTGTCCCAAAACCAAATCAATTATTGAAAAAACTAGGAGCTCATGGGACAACTGCCACTGGACTCAGTGAAATATAATTGGGCTAAGGGTGTGTTCAAAAGTATACATAATGTAAGAAAGTTACCTGGAGTGTAACATAAGTGATAGATTATGGAGAAATCCTGATTGAGTATAAATATACTCCAAAGATTATGCAAATAGTCATACTATATAGGGTGAACACACCAGTTGATCCAAAAATGGATCAAGAATAATAAAGCTGTGACAACTGATGCTAAAAGAACAGTTATAAGTGAGTTATGGTTATAATATAGCCAAAGGCATCAAACATTGAATAAATGTTATACCTGCCACAGGCCTTAATGCCCTAGATATTGAGAAAGTCCTGTAAGCAATGATGAACCCCTAGGAATCAATTCCTAATATCAAATTCCCCATGTGCCTTATGCCAAAATTGCAAACAATTGAACAACAGACTGTTAGACAGCGAAAAACAAATAGAATATGCTGTTAATGAAAAATGAAAATACCTATGCATATGGCAGTCTGCGTTCCTGATCAGAAATTGTTAAATTGCTGGAAAAACAATCAAATCAACAATAATATGTTCAATGACCCTCCAGTCTCATCAGAAATAATACTGGTATAAGTAGGACCAGCTTTCAGCCGTCCAATATTTAAATATCCATTCCTCACTAAACAGTAAGAAAATTGACCAAAAGATTTTTGTAAGGACCCATGAATACATAGAGCTTCCACCCTTAGCTTGATATCTGGTTCACTATATACCTAATGCCAAAATCATTTGAGCATAAGCCAACTAGAAAAAGACAAAATTCACATACAATAATGTGTTCCGCTGTAAAAATAAACAGGCATTCCTATGTATAAAATGGTTAGCCACTACCTAAGTAATCACAGTTTTGTTGCGAATGTGATCAGAAAAAACAAATATAGAAATCAATATAGTGTCCAACGACCTTGCGGTCTGCTCAGAAATCGGACCAGTATAAATTAAACATTCAATAGATAGTCCGATATTGCATACACAATCCCAACCAAATAGTTAGAAGAGTGCCAGAGAAAAACACATCCGACTCGGCCGTCTTCATGTAATCCTGTTAAACCAATGGCTCCTTTAATGTTCATGTAGAAGAGTTCAGAAGAATCATGAAAATGTCAACGACATCCATCCCCTTGTCATAAAGTGCCATACAAAAGCGCCAACTTCCCAAATGTCCAGAAAATGGTCAAAAAATGTTCAAAAACAAGTCCATAAAAAATAAATCATTTAAGCAGTATGCTTGACAGTGACTGTTAGCCCGAACAAACTATGATCCAAATAAATGTAAGTTGTTCCATATAAAGCCAAAACAGTACCTTTTTAGATGCACAAATTGTAGAGTTTCAGCAAATGAGGCGCTGATGCTGCACGTACGTTAGGCCGACACACCAAACTGCTTCAAACCAAATGAAAAATAAAGTTGTGTTGATACCATGTATCTTCCAGAAATCCAGATATTCTAATGGCAAATCCTCCAAAAGATAAGTATATAATCCAGATGGCTTGTAGAGCAAAAAATGAGCAAAAAATGAAGAAACGATATTTGGGACTGCAGAGACAATCATACAGCCAGCATCAGGTTCACAGGCCCCCAGCAGGATGTAGTAAGCAGTGCAACACCCAAAATCAACCTCCTGCATGAGGACAATTGCACGGCTCCAAAAATCAGATAAGATCTAAAAAAACAAGTTGAGCCAGCAAACTGTGACCTGGAAAGAACATTTATTAATTATAATAGCATAAAAACAAATAACCAGACCGGTTTCGGCTGGTGAAAAAACACAGCCTTCATCAGTGTAAACCAGAAAAGTCAAATGCTACAGTTTAAATACATACAAGTGCAACTCCATTGGCTCATTTTCAAAATTGCTCATTAAGGCCAGGTGGGAACAATCCACCTAGTTTTACAATCCATTTCTTTTATTTAGAATCTAAAATTGAATGCCATCTGGTTTTGTTGGATTTATTGCCCTTGACCATATCAATAATCATGAAAGTGAATTTTGCAGTTTTGTGTGCCAGACAGTGTTTATACAAAGCATTATTAGCTTTTTTATTTTTAATGTTAACTGGGCCAACACACTACACAGGGAGGACTTGTTAACCTACAAACCACGGAAAAGGGATGAACCACAACCTATCAGGTTTGTAACCACTTATGCCAGAAACTCTGATTTATTAATCAACAGCATACATAGACACTGGAACATATTACAATGTGATCAAGAATTAGCTAATATAATACCGGACAGATGCCTGTTTTCATTTCGCAAAGGTAAGAACTTGGCATCTTGCTTCAGTCATTACAAACATACACATGACACTGGGCACACTCACTTAAAACAAACCACCTTGACTGGTGAACCTTTGATTGACTGCTTCCCATGTGGCCACTGTACCAATTGTGATAAAATCACCAAGTCTAAACAAGTTTCGAGTAAAATTTGTGCCATGGTCTATGACATCCAATTTTTTGCTAATTGTAGCAGCGACTGGTTAGTCTATTTGGCAACATGCACCTGCAGGTCCTTTTACATTGGACAAACATCTCGTCCTCTCAGGCTTAGAATTTCTGAACATGTAAGTAACATTAAAAATAAAAAAGCTAATAATGCTCAGGATGACTATATCTGGGGAGTACAAGTCTATGGTGGCATGGAGTTCATGGACTTTGTTGGATATACTTCTAATATTTAGGCTTAGTAGAAGGAAGTCACTTGGTTTTCTATTGGCTGTAATATGGGAGAAGTTGTGGTTTCTAGTCTGATTATGCGGATTGGGGTTGGAGATGGTAGGGCCAGGGTTGGGGTGGATATCTCCACTTAGGGCTAGTTTAGATATGCATGAGGTTATTAATTTTCTCAGTTTTTGAATGTGTTTGTTTATAAGGGAAAGTTTATGATTGTGCTCTTTGGGTAATAGGTATGGTGGGAGAGTTACTGTGTAAAGTTGTATAGATGCTTTATGCTTGAGTAATATAGTTGGTAGAATATGTGGGGGGTGCATAGGGATGTTTCTTGAGTTGGTGGGAGGGGAGCTGAGTGAGGGTGAGACATGAGTGGTGGTGTGAGTAGTAGTACAGTGGTAGTAGTTGAGTGGGGGAATGATGGAGCCTTGGTAGGATGTAAAATATGCAAGGAGAGTGCATGCTGTGAGCATAGGTAAGGTATGCTTGTACATGTTAGTTGAGGAGGTGTGATAGTAGTGGGAAGATGGAGGAGGTAGTGTTGGGTTAGTGTTGTGGTTGGCTACTGGAAAGATGGGAGGAGTTTGTGAGTGTAATAAAGTTGGGACCACTGGGGGCATGAGGGAATAGGGGGCAGGGTGGGGAGTGAAGCGGGTAGAGACCCTGTTAGTTGCTCTTATGAGGGGGCTGGAAACAATCAGGTAACAGAGTTAACTGATAAATGAACATATGATAGTGACAATGGTGGTTGTAGTTGTAAAAATGGTGCCTGCCACAGGTAATATTTATTAACTTTGGGATTGTCTTAAGGTAATAAACAGGGAAGGGGAGGGGAGAACAAGGGTGTGAGCAGGCAGTTCTTTGTACTGCTGCTAATGAACCAAAGCAAAGACAAGTTTGTGTTTAAGAAACAATCACAATTGACCAAGGACTGCTCTGAAACTGTAAGTCATTTCTTAACCATTTGCCAGGTGGAAAAGCAGGATAACCTTGTATCAGTAGGCTACTGTGGTCTCAGTTTAAATTAACAAACACACAGTATTGATCAGTTATGGATACTGTTTGCTAATAGAAGGGAATAAGAGAGAAAGTGGAAGATGAGTGTGTGTGTGTGTGTGTGGGGGGGGGGCTGCTTACAAGTCAAAGCAGGGTGCTCTCCAGGGGAAAATGAATATTGGCTCAAACAGGTAGACACATACACAAAGTTAACGTTAGCTGTTTGCAGACAGTTCAGACCCGGACTGCGCTTCTCCTATAAGAGTGACAAAGGTGGTACCGCAGTTGAATACTTAAGAGTCGTGTTAGGTCTAGAAAAAAAGAGCATAGAGAGGAGTAAGCACTTTGAGATGGTAAAGATATATTAGAAGGATTACAAAAAAACAAACTGAGCAAATAGCTACTGTATATGCAGGAAAATGTCTTGAACCAACAACTAGTATATGCAGATACTGAGCCAAATGGAAACACATCAGTTAGAAAAACCTCAAGACAGTTATGCAGTCACAGATAAAAATATAGCGAGCAGCACTCTGTCGAGGTTGTCTAATATGATTCTATCCACCAGTAACAGCACAATTATATAGAAATAATTTAGACACCAGTATGAGCTGTCTACACACAATACAATTACATGAATAACATTAGTGAACAAAGTGCAGCTATGCAAACAGACCATACTAGTATACTAAAATCAACTTGGTGCAGACAAAATGCTAGCATGGCATAGTAACTTCCAATAATAAAGCATTGATCATATTAGATGTCTAACACAATTCAACATAAACATATGCAGTTGTAAAATGTCTAACACAATTCACCATAAATAGGCATTTACAGTTGTAAAACACTTACTGGAGAGACTAAATAAATAAATAAATAAATAAATAAATAAATAAATAAATAAAATAATTTTGTAGATGAACATGCATCCAGTATGACAAAGAAAAAAGAAAAGAAGTTAGACAGGGATAGTGCTGAGTATAGGGAGAGTAGAGCATACCATTTAGCTTGGGATGGTGCCAGCGATAAAAACAACAGCAACAACAACTCAAACAACCCAAGGGATCATGTACCCATGCACCAAGAGTCACACTATGATGGATATCAGCCTATCTTTGAAGAGCCTGAGGCTACCCCTTTAGGTACATGACAATTGAACTCACCTTATCAACCGAGGAGATCAGAACGTATTATGAATCAGAAAAGGAAGATCTTCGCACCAATACAGAATGTCAGGTTCAACCAACAACGGACCTATTATCTCACAAGGTAAATTCTAAATATTTTGATGAAATGGATATAGAAACTGTCAACATTGGGGGAGGGGGCAAAATTATGAAACATAAAGGATTCCATATTTTTAATTACACTGATATGGAAATTAGCACAACACACTTTAGGTTGTTTGAAAAAGGGTTCAGATTTGTACCTTTTTGGAGAGGTAATGTGGATACAATCCTAGAATTTAAGTTATTCATAAGAAAATTGAATTTACTTTATTTATACAAGGACAGGGAGACTCCTTGTTTACCAATCACTTTAAAGACAAAAAGTACTATCAATCCTGTTATACACAATGTGTTACAGGTTTTTCAAAAAGTTTGTGAAAGAGAAGTCTACTCCACCTTCAAGAGCAGAGGAAAGGTTTATCAAACTTTTACCAATAAAGAGTGGGACTTCCTAGTCCAACTTACCAATGATAGGTCAGTTAGAATTATAAAGCCAGATAAAGGTGGGGGAGTGGTTATCACTATACAAATCGACTACGTAGGTAAGATCTTTAACATGCTCCAAGATGATAGTGGGGACAGGATAACCTCCAGGAATGAGATTAATATCTTTTACAGAAATATCAACCTTTTCTTGGAAGATGCCCTTTTAAAGGGCACCATTGCCTATGAAACCTATGAGTTTTTCCATACCAAAGAGGCTTTGATTCCCACACTTTTTGGTATTTCTAAAACACACAAAAATGTGGAAGACCCTCCATACCGGCTTTTGTGGCAGCCCAGGGATCACAAACTTACCCCTTAGCTGTATATATAGAAAGTTAAAAACATTGCTGAACAAACACCAACATATATTAAGGGATTCATGGGATTTTTTGGGGAAATTAAACCCCAGACGCTCATTAGAATGTACACAGTTCCTGACCATAGACGTTATAGATTTTTTTTTCCTGCATACCCCACGATACAGGTTTAGAGTATTTTGAAAATGCCATTTCACAGGACCACTCGATTGACCCCTCAGAGATCAGATTTTTAGTAGATTTGATGGACCTTGTGTTGAGTAATAACTATATTTACTTTGGGGTTGAGTACTATAAGCAGGTGAGCAGGGTGGCAATGGGAGCAGCGTGTGCCCCCATTTTTGCAAACCTTGTTATGCTGACTCGGGAATATAGATTTTTGTTTCAATCAAGGTTTAGTAAATTTTGGTCTTTTTATTCAAGGTATCTTAATGACATGTTTTTTATTTGGGAAAGGGACAGCACTGACATTCATGAACTTTTTGTCAAACACGACTGACTTTTTGCGATTTACTCATGGGGTTGGGCAGGGTAAAACTAACGTTTTGGATATCCATCTAGAGATTTTAGGGGGTAATTTAGTGTCCAGTATTTATAGGAAGGACACCTTTTCAAATTCGTACCTTCATTTTACCAGCAACCACCGCATGCATTGCAAGAGAAATTTGATCAAGAGACAATTTATATAGGCTGCCCATATGACATGCAATGATGAGCTGTTGACATGCGAGTTTGAGGTCATGCAGGGTATATTCTTGGAGAGAGGCTATCCCCCTGACTTGGTCACCAAACTTAGAACTGAGGTTACGGACAGAAGAGAAAGTCATTTCCCTTGTGTCCTAGGAAACCTGAACTGCTAGTTAACCTACTCAAGAGTTCCGAACCAAACCATGTGATTTTTTTACATGGTATGGCCATCAAACATGATGAATTTAGTACCATGGTCAAGGAAACTGTTACTCACAATTGGGCTATTCTCAAGCTCGACGAAGACTTACACCACCATTTAGGAAACAAACCAACCTTTGTTTACAAAGTGCATAGTAACTTGAAAGAGGTGTTAGAAAAGAGTAAACCCCCACAGGGCTTGGCACAAATAAGTATGGTAGGTGTAATTACTCCCAATATATTTTAGAGAAAGACAGAGTTATTCTAAGTAATTTACACCAAAATTGTGTTTCTCTAAGGAAGGGGATTGTAACTCGGCAGGTTTGGTCTACATTGCAGTTTGTAACCAATGTGGTGGTTTTTATGTTGGCAAGACAGAGAGGAAATTGGCCAAAAGAATCTATGAACACCTTTATGACATGAGGAGGTCTAATTTCAATAATGCTTAATTCAAACATTCCCAGTCTCGTATTGGTTTCATAAAAGTTTTATTTGGCATTTTAGAAATTGTTCTGCAAGACCCTAGGGGTGGTACTTTGGAGAACCGTCTTGAATACAAGGAACTCCTTTGGCAACTGAAACTAGATGCAATCGTGAAGCCTGGTCTCAATGAGTTTGTTTCTGTTCAGCCTGTTCTTAGCTGCTAAATTGTAAAATAAGCTTAACAGTTTTGTCTTTTGATTGATGTACTTTGCATGTTACAAGCCTTACATTAGATTAAATGAACAAGAGTAGTAGGATGTGTTGTGACAGACTCCTTGTATTGTATAGATTTTATTGTACCAACCCCCCTTGAGGTGTAGATATTTGATAAAAAACTTTCAATATTTGGTGCAATTTTTTTGTAAACACAAGGAAATTTTCACACAATGTTTTGTGAATTTACTTATGCGAGCAGTTTCATTCACCCATCTTATTCAATTATATTTAGCTTCTTTCAACTGTTTCAATTTAATTACAATTAGTATCATATAACAAAGATGTATTTACAACTTTTTTTAGTAGCTGTTAGTTCTGAAGAAGTCCAGGTACGGATGAAAGCACTTAACTACTTGTGTGTTTTAACTTAGTAAATATATTTATTCCACTGGACCAGTTTCCTGCTTTGCCGACTACGACACTTTTCGAATTATTTGTTTTTTTTTTTGGTATCGTTCATTTTGCACACTTTCCAGATTACTAGTTATCTTTTTTATATTCATGGCTTTATCACACTGTGGCAGACAGCCATCCATAAAACAATGCAAATACATTTAATTTTTAAATATTGCACAATTAAAATCTTATGTTTTCAAAGAGAAAACTGCATTTAGTGCACATATATTGAAATGAGTGCTCCTCTCCTACAAAGGCATTACAATGACAGCTTCATTTATAAAATGTAAATGTTTTCTAAGTTGATACCTCACTCAGAGAAGTTCAGATGCAATATGCCTGCTACAGCTTTTTGTAATTAAATGATTTTTTCTACACTGTAATATAAAGTGAATATAGAAGAAAGAAAGAAGGGAAAATATATTTCTACTACAGCTAAAGCTATGGAGCAATATGTCTTAAAATCTATGCATCCAGATAAAAAAATAAATAAATAAAAAGCTAAAATATTGGTATAAAGTCATATTGTTATAAAAATTGATATCAAGTACTGTCCATTAAATATGTCTGAATGATTAGAGAATAACACATAGCTCTGTAAATGCTGAGTAGTGCTGGATAGTAAGGTTGCTTAGTGGGTAGATTTTTGCTTCATATTCAAGGTCCGAGGTTGAATCCTGACCTTTGGTCCCTGTCTTTGTGAAATTATCTAGCTGGTCCAACATCTATATGGGTTTTCTCCAGGTATTCTAAGTTCACGTATTGCAGTCTGGCTCACTGACTACTCTGATTAAGAAATGCAGTATAAATATATATATATATATATATATATATATATATATATATATATATGTATGTATGTATATATAGAGTACATTAAAAACTTACTACTGCAGTACAAGCATTGTTGGCCTTATATAAACTGGCACCCTAGGCGAAAAGGCTCCAAGGCACCACCCATCCTTCAACTCCCATTGCCCCCACCATAACATCCTGGCCTACTGACACCATCCATATTGCTTTTTTTCTTCCTTTTTCTTGGTTTGGCTTCTTCAATTTTTCCATTAGTTATTCATTCATTCTACCTGTTTTATCTAGGCAAGACTGCAACTGCATTACGCCACAGTGGCTTTTGATGCTTTGAGGTGCATTCCAGAGGTTTGTTTTTAAACAATCTCTTCATCTATTGATGGCCTGAATGAAACTCACGATCAAAGAAAGAAATTCATTCCTATTCTTCAACTTTTTTTTCCCCCACAACATTTTGGCAAACACTACCTGACCAAGATCAAACTGTGTTAACTGCAGGGGAAATAACTCTGTTAAGCTTGGGGGTCTACAGGCCACTAGACAACCTGAAGTCAAGGTTTCTATAAGCTCAGAGATACATTTTAGAGATTTCTAAACAAGTTTTTCATACAACGATGGCCTAAACAAAACCCACGATTAAGAAAAAAAATTCAGTCTTACTGTTCAACTTTGCTTTTTCCTATATCCTTTCAACACACCCTGAATGAACAGGACAACACTGTAATAGCTAAACTAAGCTTGGAATCTAGGGGCTGCTAGGCACCCAGAAGCCATGAGGTTATAGATGCTCTAGTGTGTTTTGTGTTTTACAGCTTTTTTCTAACCTTTTACTCCAACAGTCACCTGAATAAAAATCATCCATACAGAAAAGAAATTCAATATTATTTTTCGATTTCAAGGAAGAAATCAGTTGTATCCAAGTTTTAATGCTCAAAGCTGGCCACACCCAAGTTCACAATAAACTGAAAAGACAAATATTTGTGAGAATACATATGTCATATCTGAGAATAGTAACTGCCCCACTATCCCCGCAAAATAGGTAGTCACGTTCTGTACATCCCCTATGGTGTTAAAACTGGGTGAAAACTGAGGCACAAATGCCCACAATTTTATTTATATTTATTTACCAGGGTAGTTCACTGATCTCCGTGGTCCATTTGCAGGCCCAGCCTGGATGAACAGGATCACGTAAGAAATGAATGAAACATATTTACAGACACACTGATATATTAAAAATGAATACATATTTACAGATGCAAGATTATTCTACAACATTTACTTCAAGAAGCAGTTTACAATGTCAAAACATGGATGGAAAAAATGGAAACATGCTAAGCAGAGCTTTTTGGATAAGATGTAGATGGCTTATGCTACTGAGATAGCAGCATGTCATTATATAGAGAGGATAACCATTTTGAAATGTCAGGCCCCACTAGAATGAGTCCCTAAACACAGAAACTGAATGGCCAAAAAAGCAAACTTACATATAGCAAGTTTGAGATGGATGTTTCCTAAAATATTCCCTTGTCTCAAAGATATGGGTATCCCTTAGTTGGTATATGTAAGTTCTGGGATGTGGGGAGCGTGATCACACATTAAGAGGTGGAGGGGGGCAAGCCCCCTGCAAAAATGAAGTTTAAGGAGAAGAGCAATGTTCGAGACTGTCTCTTCTCCTACTTTTTTGGTCTTTTATTTTGGCATGTCAGCTCTTGGCATTTTGAATGCTGACATTTCAGTAGGAAGACTTTAGAGAGATATAAAGACATTAGAAGAAGTGAGTGTGAGTAGTTGCAGAAAACAGCACCATGGGTTGAAGACAGAGAATTGACATTTATTTCAAGCTGCTGCTTTCATATGTATACACAGCATACCTACTCAGCCACTATTCCCAAAAGACAGCTACCTTCTGTTTATCCTTCTGATATCAGACTTGGACAAAACTAAAAAAAAAAAAAAAAAAAAAAAAAAAAAACAGCATGCTTCATTATTGCACCTCCCAAAAAGCTAGCCACCTGTATAAGCATCAGGTGCTTGATCATGAGGAAAATTAAAAAAAAGATTACAATAATGTTTCCAACTTGTAACTTCTAGACATTATAATAGTCCTATATAAGCTATACAGACCATCTGTGCTCCTATATGAAGTTTCTGAGGAATGTTAATGAGATAATGACCACAATGTCTCCAGCTCAAGATATAGTGACTGCATTTTGCCTTTGTTCTAAACAAAAAATTGCCACACATTAAAATAATGCACATTGCTTTACAAAAATCGTATTAGTCCTGAAAAGCCAGAATTGTATGCATACAACAGCAGCAGCTAATCATTTTCCTCCACAAACAGCCCCAATTACACTTACTCTGCCAGTGCATATCAGGTATCCAGTTAAGTACTGCATCTTCTCACAAATGCACACTAGTCCTATAAAGCCAGATAGTGACTGTTTAAACTGAATAAACAACAAGAGGGTCAGTTACTTTCATGCAGCCAACCCCATCCCTCACTAAGCAGTTATAGCCATGATATCTGATCATCATCAGACCCCCTTTTTTCCCATTTTTCTACATGGGGTCAAAGTATTGTGTTAACTGTTGCCAACTCTCTCGATTCAGTGCCACACTCCTGCCTTCTTCAACACTCATGCCTGACTGTCGCAGATCTTCTTTCACACAATCCATCCACCTCTTTGCTGGACACCCTAGCTTCCTCTTACCTTCTTCCTATCTGTCCCAAATCTTCCTCACCATGATGGCTATGTAATATTATTTCACATCTACACAAACAAGTTGCCATACATTAAAGTGCTTCAAGTTGCTTTACCCACATCACAAAGCCAGAAATGTTGCCAAAATATCTGGTTATTGACTCAACTGACTAGCCAAAGTACAGTTGGTTGATTTGTATCATTTGAATTTGCTATTCACCCTTGTAACAAGTTTGCTGGTGTGTGCTGAATTAATCAGCTTTTCTTATAACCCATTCCTTCCCAGTAAAGGATACATTTTGAGGGGTGGAAGGGAGTATATAACCCCCAATACAAGTCTAAATATATTCCCCCTCTTGCCTGATGACTATCATCTCTGTGTGATCTATTGTCTGATTCAGTCTTCAACAACAGCCATTTTTAGCCTATTTACTCCATTAGATATGAGAGCCAATTGTACAGCAGTCATTCGGGATGCTGTAGGGGAATTTTCTGCACACTGCTCTTCTCCTGTCCACTGGTTGCTGAAGTGAGTACCCATGTCACTAATGAAGGCCTAGTTATGCTCTGCCTTGATGTGTGATGTTTATATTCTGCAGTCAAAAGTAACTCACACATTGCAGAGGGGCTATCATTACTGGCTTGGCTGGACAAAGCTCACATCCCTACTCAATAGCCCTATTTGTGCTTTCCTTCACTGTAGTGATTGGCTGATCAGAACCACAAATTCTTACTTCTACAATGGGTGAGCTGGCATCTGCCATCCAGTCCTACTCCACACCCTTGGGTCTTCCACTACCCACTCTTCTAGATGAGCTTGGGTCATCTGTGTCATATTCAGGGCTTCATTTCTTTGTGCCAGTCTTGTCCTTGCTGGTGACAACAACTAAGGTTTTATGTTAGCCTACTCCCTTACATCCAAGAGTAAAAGGGCCCTGAGCAACACGGTGGCTCACATTTTTGTCCAAAGACCACTCCCCATGCTGTAATGCCTATAGCCTCCATCAAAATTGCTTGCAGCATCAGGACTTTGTTTAAAAAATGTGTGTTACACAAAAAATATAATAATTTCTTCACTTCAGTCAGTCAATCTTCTCACTGCTATGCCATTATATCAATATTGGACTCTAGCAAGGCAGGTAGATGCCCTCTCTTGTTAATGTCGACCTAGTACAGATCTATGTGTAATTCATGTTTGATAACATCTAATAATGAATTCCAAATTATCTGCCAAGATCAGTTTCTCTTATTTTTATTTTATAAGCAGGAAAATATGATATGGTATGCCTTAGTTCAAAATTACAAGGTACTACATCCCAGAATAGCAGCATCCAGTTGTCTAGTCCTTTACTAGAGCTATCATATGTCACATACATCCTACAGTATTTTATTAGGAATATGACATAGGCACATGTGACTATATATGGACCCTAATTTCAAATAGACTTTATGCATTTTTCCAGTATAACTTGCAATCACGATATTATCCAAAATAAAATATTTAATTTTAAAACACACATTTCAAAGCTTGTCTATAGATTTTCCTTACATATGATAGAAGCATACTGTTTTCTGAAACACTGACACACAGTCTTTTTGGAGTACATTATTCTGAAATAGGAATCAGGACTGACAAGATGAGTATTATAAATGTCAACATTTTTATAAATAAGTGAAGGATTTTATTTTTATACCATGATAGATATGTTCAGGAGTCTATAGCAGCTCACATGTTTAGTTAAACATAATTAGCTCTCTTACTTTTCTTTCATTGTAATGGCGTGTATAACTTTTCTTTAACCATAATAGAATTATATTAATATTTTTGCAAAAAAAAAAATGTCTCTCCTACTGGTAGATCAGGGAAGTACAATAAATGCTTAAAATATTCATCATATTTATATCATGTTCTACTGTGGTATACACTTCAGGAAATGGTATCTTAATTTAAGCAGTATAAATCTCTAAAAATTTGCATTTTTTCAATAATTTTAAATGAAATTTACAAAGTTTAGTCCCAAAGTTCTAGACAGGATACTAAAATTGCTCACACATTCATTTATCACTTACCTACACCTAACAACCTTGCGATTCACTTAAGTACTTTTTTATGAAACAGACAAAATAAAACCTGTATAAGTGATAGTGTTCAGCATCAGCACATTGTCTCTTATGAATATTTTAATCACAGAATCAATAAGCCTACAAAAGAAAAAACAGGACAAAAACTGTGTTTTGTCATTTCTGATGAAGTTATAAAAACAACAGATATTCAATATGCCAAGTGTTCTTCAATCCTTCATAATCATAGCTTTATTGAAGTAAGGACAAAAAGGGTCTAATTGCATGGGAGCAATCTGAACGTAATAGGTTATACACCCAGGCAATGCAGTACAATACAACAAAAACAACATTCTCTGTGTACAGCAGAATGTCATCTCTCATTTTCAGGCAATTACCTTCTTTCTTGTCAACAGTTTTAATAACCTCCATCATCTCTGAAAGACTTTTGCTTCAGTTAAATAATTTTCAGCTCTTTAATATGCAAATGTGCTTGTTCATATGCATGGGTGAAGTGGTGCTGCTACTTGAAATGTGTCAGTACATTGTGGAGCACCTGCGCCTCAGGGAGGCTTGATTTAATTGACACCTAATACTATTTATTATTCCACTTAGTGAGCAGGTTCTGTTAGTCACCTGTAGGTTTTTCTACAGATAGTACTTAGGTCTGTTTGGGAGTTAAGAATATCTCCCATAAATAGCCTGTCCATATTTAGTACAATGCGGACATCACTAGAGAGAGGAATTAGAATTCATTTCAGGTATTGCAGCAGTAAGTAACCTGCACTGAAAGGTGTTCAAATATTTCTTACATTCAGGACACAGACAGCTCAATTAACAGTGATAGTCTGTTAAAGAGAATATAGAGGCTACCTTAACATGTAATCAGATGCCATTAATCACAACAGCGAGGAGAAGAGAAAACATATTAAAGAATGAAAGGAACCATGCAGTCTGCTGCAAGCATTCAACATTTTTTTATATAAATCCAACTACACAATCACAAATTAGAGGAAATATGTTTGGTATACATCTCATGTTATATCACTCAACCAAAAATACATAAAAATCTATCAGAATTTATGATTTCAGCAAATATTATTTCAGCATTTTCAAATAAACTCTCAAATGTACTGTTATCAAAATCTGAGAAAAAAATCAGCTTTGATATTGATTGGCCATTCAGCAGGAAATGATATGAAACAATATCCCATTCCACTTCTGTGCTTGAACAGATTTCATTATCTTACATTTCTTTTCTTTAAAAAATACTGTGCACTGCATGAATCTCCTGTATTCTTTACTTGAAAGCTCTCAAGGTAGGCATTCTGCATTTCCCATATCTTTCTAATGTTAATGCTGTCATCTGTTGGCCTAAAATAAGTATGATTTTAAATTATATAAGTCACTTGCAATTCTAATGTTACTAAAATGGTACGATATGAGAAAAATGCATTGACATGGCTGACATCTCTTTATATTTATACTGAATGCATGTCTGTTTACATAGTGAGCATGTATGTGAATGTGAATGTGTGTGCATGTGCATGATTATGGGAAAGCACAATGCATCTTAGACAGTCTGACTGTTTGTGGACTTGAGGATATTAGAATAAAGTGACTTTATCTAATTATACTTTTGATATATGAATTGCACTAGGAATATTTGTATGAAATTAGTCTTAACACAACAGTTGATCCTAAAAACACCATTTTGTATATTTTATTTGCCTGTACTTAGTATCATACCTCTTTTGAAATCAATAACCATTAAATCAAACCAAGGTTATTAAATTATTACATAACAGCATATACAAAATGTGAATACAAAGTTAGTACCTACACACAAAGTGGGTAGCAGTACATTGGTCATTTTATTCAAGTACCACATTTACAAATTATTAATTTGGGGTACAATTGGTATTCTAGTTTCTTAATGAATGCATTAATTTCCTTATGTCATTGGTTATACAGATGAAAGCCATTATCCGTACTAACAACTACAAACTTGCACTTTACAAGAAATCGCTATATTTTTCAAGGTTGTAACAAAAAAATCATGAAGCTGCAGGTGTACTTTGAATGAAAAAGTCATTAGGAAGCATTATTCTATGAAAAAAAAAACATTTCATAGAGTACTGTGTGCAGAAAGACATTCATGTCAATGTTAAAGTTTCCTATTTGGAATGCTACTCACAAACAAACAAATGCATGTTGTGAAAGAGGACTTGCCTTTCACTTTTTAAGCAAAATTAAAGAACATGAAAACTTCCACAAGTGAGGATACTGTTCATACTTGTCTGATTTGCTTTCACTTTTATTTCCATTCAACAAAGAAGTGATGTAAAGTCTATACACTAGTTTTATTTTTGTTTTATTTTGTATTCTCTTGTATACATTGCTGTAATTTGAGGTGTCGGGAGGGTGGCTGAAAAGAGTTAGATGACAGGTTGCTGCCTGTGGTTTGTATAAGATATTTATCCAGTCCGAGTCATTTTGCAAACTGATAGAATTCTGTCTTGAGGCCTGAAACACACAGCTACTTTGGAAGTCTGAGGACTTCTGGATAGATGGGTACATCTTCCTCACTAAATCTTGAAGGACAAGTGGGAGAAATAATGTTAAAAGATCTCAAGATTTCAGAAACAAAGAATATGTTGAGTCCATTTTCACTTAGAGAGTGGAAAGGGCTACTAGCTGCTGATCTCTGGTGATGTTTCCAAATGCACCATGTGGTATATATAGGTATATATATATATATATATATATATATATATATATATATATATATATATATATTTATAGCTAGTCAGAATTCATGAATGTACAAAGGGAGCACAGGGTATCTATAAAGACGTCTGGCTGCAGACATGGGGAAGATGTATATAGTAAATGGTTGGCAACACTTTTATGTATGGAAAAAAATGTAATTGTACTTGAGAAACAGGTAAGTGGTCAAGAGCTGATTTGGGGATGAAGGGAGATTCTCTAAAGTCAACGGGGACACTGAGGAAGTTGCAAAAATGACCTTTGCTCAGTTTAAGCTGGAATCCCAATGGCAATGGTCACCTTTGAAATTATGGGTGAAAGGGCAGATAATACATCTAATTGTTGGAGATATGGGAACAGTTCAATGGATTACTTCTACTTATAGTCCAGCTCTCCTCTTTAAGAAGTGGTTGGCATGACATTTAACTCCATGTAAGTAGTCATTCATCCACTTTCTGATTACCCACTATTTCTAATTCAAGGTCATGGGAAAGCTAAAGCTTATTCTAGTACTCTGTGTGAGCACAAGGAAGAGAAAATACAAGAAAGCATTTTCCAGGTAAATGTATTCGTCTGAATGAGCTGTTAATGTTCTTTAATGTATATTCAGCATAGGTACATCTAACAGCTAAGCCAGTGCCTGCTTAGTCAAAACAATTTAAATTTAAAGCATTTAATTTGCTTTGCTTTGTATCAACTCAAGGCTCAATATGCACTCCACTGAGTTCCAAAAGATTTTACATATTGAAGTAAAAATCCAAATGCTTTTGGTACAAATTGTGGTCTTCCACAGGCAGGACTCACTGAAATGAGCTTGAACTGGAAAAAAGGGACTTGCTGGTTGACACACACTTTGTTTAGTTATGAAGTACTGATCAGAAATTGGAGGGAGGACTTTGCAGGGTTATTGTGAGTTTTGTGTATATTTGTTGTTCTAGTTGAAAAAATAAAACAGTGTTGTTTGTCTTTATTAAAGACTTGCATTCTTTGTGGGTAAATTTTATTTTCCAACAAAATGTGATGAAACAAATGATAAACATAATAATCTTGTATTCCGGCTAATGAATAACCTGAAATCCTCACTTTCTATTGCTGAGGCAGACAAAATTATAGGACACATTTGGATTCTGTCCTCCATATAAGGAAAAGGTCAACCAGCAAGTCACCTTTTTCCAGTTCAAGCGCATTAAGCCTTGAGTTGATACAAAGCAAAGACTAAAAAATTGCACAATGATGGAATAATGCAATATTCACACATACCCTCTTTGCTTTGATGGAATAGATTTTATGTTGTTCTGTGCGAGTGGAATGTACCCAATGATCTGCACAGACTGTCACATATAGTCCTTTATTTGTAGGCTGTAAGATTAATTTCCCTGCCTTTGAAATGATGATTCACCAAACATGTTTGCTATACATGAAGTCAAAGTTAAAAGCCTTTCTCTGGTCAGTTAATTCTGGCATGTCTCTGGATATGAATATGTGTTGTCTTAGATCCTAATTCTCCTGGTTTCTGCACCTTAATACTCACCTTTTTTAGAAGCAGGTCTATAGTTCTACCTGCAAAAGAGTTAAAATTGCGTGTCTTTAGTTTCCTGCCTGTGCTTTCCCTTCAAGTATAGAGGGGTAATCACAGATTTCATCCTCCAGTCTTCATTTTCCTTACCATGTTTCCAGGATATGCCAAAATAAGGTTCATTGTTAACACTATTTCTGCTCACAGTGCTATTAGTACTCTGATGTAAATTCCATTTGGCCCAAATGTCTTGCGCATGTTGAGTTTTAGATCTTCTAAAGTATTTGTTGTGCATAAGTCAGGTATTAATCCTTTTCTTCTTCTACAAACATTAAAAAAAGAGAATCATTCTACAGACTGGGTTTTATGTATCTGTCTTTTTCTTCCTCCCTCGTTCTCTTTTAGCAATATTGAGCAGACATACTCAAAGTACCTATATTTTCAAGACTCATCTCTCCCGGCCATACCACATTCTACTTTGTGGTATAATTATACCTGTTTCTTTGCTGGTATAAAAAGTTCATGTTTACCTGCATTAAACAGACTCACAAACAGTTCAGTGAACTGACGGAATTAAAGGAAAAGGTAATTTTTGTTTTGCAATCCAGTACAGACACTCAGGTGGGTAACACTGGTGTGGATGTATGAAAAGAATTACCTTTTTCGTGAATATCTGATCTTCCCTTAGTGTACTTCTGTAATGCATAAATCTTTAGTGTAACAAAGTTTTGCTTTCTTTAAAGCTAGGATGAAAAGGTTCATAGGTAGGTACTAGGCTATTGGCCGTAGAGCCTATATAAGCCTAGCCAAATGGTACCCTGGCTTTTGCCACCCAAGAAAATAATTTTCCTGTGCCCCTGTCAAGCAGAGCCAGAGAAGTGATCCCCCGGGTGAATTTCCTATCTCCCATCCAATCATCAAGATTTTTCTTGAAGAGTGCTAATGAGGAGCTTTGTTTCATATAGATAGGTAGTTTGTTCCAGAGTATGGGAAGTCTCTGAGATAGGAATCTATCCCTCTAGCATGTTCTGTTTATTGTGTTGACAAGGTTTAGGTCCCTAGAGTGTGTAGCTCAGAGGGATTGGGATTTCTTTACATGGAGCATGTCCAACAGCTCTGGGTTTGACACAGATTTGTATGTTAGGCAGAGATCGCCTCTGAGTAGGTGATATGTGACAGAGTAAAGCTGGAGTTTTTTGAGACGGTCTGCATAGGGCATCTGTTTGAGGCTGATAATCCTCTTTGTGAGGTATTTCTGTGGCCTTTCCAGTTGTAGATGTCTTGTGAGGTACATATCAAAAGGGGTGTTGCACTCTATAATGGGTCTAATGAGTGATGATTAGAGGGGAACAGTGACCTCTTTTTTCCTGGATGAGAAACCTTTTGTGATGAGGTATGCCACGTAGAAGGATTTCCTGACTACTGTGGCAATGTGATTATCAAAGGAGAGACTACTGTCCACCTGTGTCCCAAGGTCTCTTATTATACTTTCGGTGTTAAGCAGACTACCGCCTATATGGTAGTTCATGGATACAAAGTTTTTACCAAAAGGGATGACAATGCACTTTTTGGCATTGAGCTTGAGGCCATGGCTTTGACACCAGGCATCTTTCTCAGTGAGGCCCTTTTGTAGGATGTCCACATCATTAGGAGATTTGATTATGGCTCCTAGTTTGCAGTCATCTGCGAACTTCATTAGCCAAAGGCCTTCTGTGATAGCCTGTACTTCAGAGAAGCAGATACCAAACAGGAGAGGACATAGGACTAAACCCTGTGGTACTCCACTTGTCACTGGTGTGAAGTTGGATTTAGAGTCTGCTACTTTCACAGTGTGGGTTCAGCCAGTGAGCCATTTGGCAACCCATCTTGTGACATAGGGATTTATACCTAGTTTAGTGAGTTTGTCTATAATTCCAGAGTGGGGGATGATGTCTAAAGCCTTGGCAAGATCTAGATAGGTTGTGTGTACCACCTTACCCTCATTTACAGCTTTGGTGACCGCTTCAAAGAAGTTTATCAGATTTAGGAGACATGATCTGCCTTTTACAAACCCGAACTCGGTAGGGTCCAGAGTTTGGAGATTACCAATGTCATTGTTTATAAGTTCCATGATGATATACTCCATAGCCTTGCAGACCAGGCTCATCAGGCTAATGGGGTGGTAGTTCCCAGGGTCTGTGGTGGCTCCCCCTTTGTGGAGTGGGATAACTGTTGCTGTGCACCATTCACTGGAAACATTGTACCAGTGTAGGACCTCCAGAAGAATAAAGATGAAATCATCACTTTCTTCACATGGAAAATGTAGAACAGAATGTTAAAGGAAGGAACAGCTATATATGCTGTTTATACAAGGGAGAAAAAACTCAAATAACATTGAAAACCAGAGGATAAAACTGAGGGTGAGAGTCAAAATATCTTGAGTTTAGCCACAAATGGTATATGCAATTAAGTAAAGTGCCAGCACCAACAATGATTCTGAAATCATAGATATTAAGTGAAAGCAACACATAACTCCTTCTAAGGTGTCTATTCTTAGTGTCAGCCAAGTGCACAAACCAAAAAAGGTAAATGCATAGTCTTGTCAACACAAAACCAGACGTGCCAGTCAGCATTGTATCCTGATAACTGAAAACAAACAAAAAAGTTCTGAACACAGAAAAGATAAAACAGAGGAAGCACCACTGCTGCAGCTCTTTGGGGCAGTTACAGTGAGTTTTTGACTGAATTGGATCTATTTGATGACTTTCACAAAAATAATTTCATATATGTCTGTTCAGTGATTGCTGGACAAGTAACATTCTCAAGCTGACTCCATACTGAATTAGGATCCTCAGGAAGAGTTGTGCAGCATGTTGCAGTTGTGTCAAACCACAGTGAGACATACCAGAGAACTCTGGAAGCCTTCTAATTAATTATTCTTTGTTGAATCATTATAAGATGCTAAATATTACCTGAACAGCTTAGCACAACCTTATACCAGATGCATATTCTACCCAGAGAACTCACGGTTGATATCTCAAGTGCAGTCTATGGCTCTCAAAGGTTTTGTGAGACAAGAGAACATCAAGAGAAAAGAGGCCTGAACTGACTATATTACTATAAGGTACTAGAACTGTATAACCTGACACTTGAAAAAGTAGAATAATATAACAATGTATTCCCCTCTCTCTCTCTCTCTCTCTATATATATATATATATATATATATATATATATATATATATGGATCCCTATCAGATGATAGAAATTTCATGTGACTGAAACTCATTTGACTGAGACCATAAGACTGAAATTTCAAAATACTGAAAAATCATTTGACTGCATCCCATAATACTGAAATCTTACAATGCTAAATTTCAACATAGTGAATTCTAAAATGGATGATATAAAACCAGAATAGGTGGGGGGGCTACATACCCCCACATACACCATTGTGGGGGGCTGTGCCCCCCCACCCCCCAACTATATATACTAACTCTAGGATTGCACTACAGTAGTTTCCCCACTGTAGTCCAATCCTGGAGTTACCATATATAGTTAGGGGGGTGTGGGGGGTGCTTCCCCCTCCTATTCTGGTTTTATATCATCCACTTTACAATTAAGTATGTTGAAATTTAGAATTGAAAAATTTCAGTACTATGGGTTTCAGTCAAGTGATTTTTCAGTAATTTGAAATTTCAGTCTTATGGTCTCAGTCAAATGGGATTCAGTCAAATGAAATTTGTATCATCTGATGGGATCCGTAAGAAGTAATAGAAAAACCTAATTCATTGCTAAAAAATTACCTTCCACTTATGAGAAAGATCTCCATTTAGTATCCTCAAAAGTAAAATTAGTCATAGTAAAAGAAATTACATTTATTATGATATAACACTTATGAGATGACAGTAGCTGAGGCCTGGATAAATGCACCAAAATACATACATTAGTACAGCTGGATATATATTTACTATGGCATTTTATATTTTGTAAAACATTTTTAAACTGTCATATACTCTACATATGCAACTCGTGAAAGTATTTATGTTGTTAAACTGCCTAATATATTATGTCAGTACAGGTAATTCCCAGATGATACCCATCCAAAGTTGTAAAACAAACAATAGAAGGTAAAAAAATATGAGACAATGACAAATCAAATGAAAACTTATGACTGCCAACATATGACAAAATTAATATATTTTAAAACATTTGCCTGTATTTCATATACCATAACTTCTCATTACAGACAAATATTCTATGAAGAGGATTCATGACATAGCTTACCAATAACAATGTTACACAAGGAAGAAAGTGATTTGTTTTACTTTAGAAATGTAACTGAAAATGGGATTAGGTTGTTAGAAAAGAATGTCTAATTGTCCTAAGAATAGTATGCCTTGCCAGAACTATGTTTGTAAAATAGCAGTTGTACAAAATGGTACTACTGAAGCAAACTACCCATCTTTTGAAGGGCTATCAAGATGCAGAAATGTGTGGTAGCTGGTGAGTTAGGTAGGAACGTACCCACAAATTAGTTGTAGAACATGATTCCAGACATATTCTGAATTTCAATGTGTAAATTGCAAGCATGCAAACTGCAAATACTGCGACAAAACTGGTTAACATCATGCATTTTATAATTACTGTTACAAGAAGCAGGTCTTTGTACAGACAGAAAGACAGAAAATTCCCATTGTTGCACATATTAGCATCTGGTAATTAGGATTAGAAATGTTGCACTATTTTTTATCACTTTACTACACAGAAATGTAAATATTTATTCATCTCAAAACATTAAATTTACTTTTCAGTGGTATACAATTCTAATTCAATGTAATATAAATAATAAAATATTGCCTGTAGTGCTGCCCATAATATTTAACCTTTGTTTTGACAATTGGTGCCACCTAGAAAATAATAAAAGCAAGGATTCTTGAATTATCAGTCATGTAAATTCATGGGGCTGACCTTCATGAAGTTAAACAGAATATATATGACAGTCACATTTTGTTGCGCTATTTAACAAGAAGTGTCACCTCCTGTTTAAGACAAAGGTATATGGCTGTTTTGTTATCTCAAATTTCTCTCCTAAAGCTGTAGCATTAAGGAAATTTATTCTGCAGTGACATACTAAGACATCAAAGTATGTGAGTAGGACATGCAATGTCATACTAAATGTACACAAAACCTTCTGCAATAACTATTGTATATCCAGCAGATTTTAATTATTTCCTTTCCATTTTCTATCACATGATTTGATTGTGATCTCAAAGGTATTTTCTTATTATCCCTGTAAAATGCTCTAGTGAAGAACACGTCCTTGCTTGCTGCAAAATTCTCAAAAATCTATGTAGTCACTATCAATGAAAAACCTGTTTCATTAGATAAAAAGTGTCATGTAGGAATATGGAGAGCTATAATGCGTAAGATTTTCTAAGCCATTTCCTCATTCATCTGGAAAGGTTAATAATGCAAGGTGTACAGTGTCTACCTGGCAGCCATTCAGAAAAAAAGCATAATCAATTGGGAATTATTTGGATGGACTTTACTGGCACAGAATCCATTATATTCCATGATCAAAATATTGTAGCTACAGCTATGAAGGGCACTAGACTTTTGTTGGTATCCCCCAAAATGTAATCTTTTCCAAGCTGAAAAATGGCATCTGGTTGAACAGCTGGTGAATAGGATAAATGTCACAAGAAAGAAATAAAGCTCAGCATATGCCCAAGCCTGCGGTGCTGGGACTATGCACAATTCTGCCCCAGCAGATGCCAGGTGTACAGCTGGAAAGTGCCACTGTGCTCCACTTCTGTACCCACAAGGTCACTTTTATAAAATGGAGTCACAGAATGTCTGCAACAGTAATCTGAATTATTCCAAGCAAGCATGTCTTCATGAAAACTTCATATGTCACCTTTATTTTATTACTGGTAATTACAATTCTTGCTAGTTATCAAATAAAAAAACAACATGCTAGAATTCAAATTATCACGAATTTAAGACTTTAATATATAGCTTCTGTCAAAGGTGTAAATTAATAAGGAAAGAATGCATTTATTTTAGACAATACTTTTCTAAATCCCAACTTTACTCAAAAATATGAAGCATATTTAAGTTTCACTCAAGTTAGTGTGAATATTTAAATGCTAACAAACACAACAATATTTAGTTACCTTCTGACATGAAATAATTGCCCACAATTAGCAATACTGAAAGCTAATAAGTACATGCAACTATTACTAGTATAATTCTGATGAAACTGTTTATAACAGTGGTCAGGCAAGTACTTAACAGAAATAATACAGCATGTTCCTAGTACATATAATGTTGAGTGCGTGCCTAACAGTACTATACTAAATAAAAATTTAGAGGCATGACTGTAACAGAAGATGAAGCCTCAGTTAAACAGCATAAGTCTTTCATTTCTATTTGTGAAAAAGAAGTATAGCCATCTTAAAGAATTTGAATTCTACCTGCACTGTCTCAAATGGGTGGTCTATAGATGCAAGCACCTCCCAAATATGGTCTATGCCACACATGGAAAAACTTATACACCCTAGCAAACAGACACACACACCACATGTATGCACACATGCACCCGCAAACAGACAGACACACGCACTCAGATACTCATTTAGACAAAACTGCTAACATAAAAGACTGTATGAATGCCTGTACATAGTCGTACTGTGCTGCTGATCAGAATTAAATTCCAAGCTAGGGCTGGGGAGAAGCCAACAACATTTCCATTTCTGCATCTTATTCCTAGTCACAGTAACCCGGTTATGGGCTTAAGAGACTGCATCCTACCCAGTAGTAAAAAAACAAAAACATGGTAATAAAATATTTAAAAACTTATCTGTTACTCCACTTTTTGTCTAGATGGTATTAATTACTTTATATATCTAGCTTTATAAAAGGATTAGTAGAACACATGGGGTTTTACAAATGCATTTCACATTACTGCTAAAGGGGTTTTAAGATGTTGTCAAAAACAGTTTTCCTTATTGTTGCATATGTTGATGACTAGTAAATTGCTTAAGAGTTTCAGGATATGTATTAAAGGAGTTTCACAGTCTTAATTTTAATTTCTCATTTTCATTTAATAGTAGACATTCATTAGGACCCACACACTGTAATAAATTATAATAATTTTGAACAAGAATTAAATTACTAGGTACCTTGTAAAAGAGCCATTTTTCCTTAAATACCCTATAATCTAACTGTCAGATTTAAAAACTATTCCCAATCAACTCTACTAAACATTCACAATTTTAAATTAATAAAAAGGTGTGTGAATAATACCATCAAAATTGATCATTATTGTTCATATAGATTTACAAAATTATATAGTAATCTAAAATCCAAGAAGAACTGAGCAGAATTATTTAGCTGGCATAAATGTGCCTGTCTATAACAGTCTGTAAAAACCTTTTGTCTGAACAAAACTGATATGATGACAAGAACTGAATTATTTGTAAGGTAGAACTCAATGCCTTAAACTTGCATCATGATTGCATGCGGTAGCTTAATATACGTAGGCACAAGTGAAGACATAAATGTCAAATGAATACATTAATATAAGGCTAGACTATGGCAATGTATTCAATAACTCAAGTTCTAAAACCTAAAAAAAATAAACTTTGCAATTAACTTGTGACTGACACATATAAACGTACAGAGCCAAATGCATGACTTTGCTGTGTATAAAGATAAAAAAGAAACACATTCCATCTCTGTTTTTACAAGATGAAGCCATAGGCAAGCAATAAATAAAAAATAAATAAATAAAATAAAATAGGGCCTGCATTACAATAGTACTTATCTACAATAATCACATCTATGCAACTCTTACACCTAATAAAAAGAACAATGCATTTGACATAGTAACCACGAAAGGCATATGGATTAATTTGTCATCCAAGAAAATTAATTTAGTCAGGTACTAACTACACAGTACATACGGCTGATACAGAACAGTCTACAGTGGTATAGCCTGTCACTCACATGATTACAGTAACACAATTTGTAACATACAACCTTATTGACCCTTTCTGCAACTGACATCATTGCAGATAAATTGAAGAACGATAACATCTGTTCCTGTTCACACTGATTTTAATTTACAAAAAGTGCTTTGCTATTTTCAGAATGGACTCCCTTAGCACAATGACAGATTTAGGACCTTTAATGGGGGTAGAATTTCTAATGTGTCAGCACTTTGTGCACACTATACTCACTTGATGCTGAAGTCTTGCTACAGATGTCAAATAAGTAAGAACTCCAACAGTCTTCAGGCTGACTTATTCACAACAACAGATTATTAAAAAGGAAAGCAACAGCTGAGTAATACACAAAACCGGAATACAGAACCACAAAGGAACAATGCAGGCAGACATAAGTATATATAGCTTGAAAGATGCAATGTTAGAGCTAGAGACAGATAAAGACACAATACACATTAGTTCTGGCTGCTTTCTAATATACAGCAATCTATGATGCTCAGGGCTGTAAAGCTCTGAAGGTGGTCAAAGTACATCATGAAAGACAAGGGTCTTATTTAATTAAATGATGATTGCAAATGTCAAATATTTCCTCAGAGCTAATGATCTGTTTTATATATATATATATATATATATACAGTAACAGTAAGTAAACTTTTGTATACTTTCTGTTGACAGTCTATATACATCATTAAGAAGAGCAATAGTAAGCACTTGGAGGATAATGCATATGTTGTTATATGAGCAAGTAAGTGTAATAGCATTAACAGATGAAGGCAGAAAACATGACAGGGAAAATAAATACTGTATAGCTATCAGAACTGTCGACTAATCAGAATATGAGACACTAAGTAAGTAATACGGATATTATAAAAATGGCTTGTTGAAGGAACAGCTGTTCATGCTGCTGTATATGCAGGGCATGATGAGACTCTTTCTAGAGTGTTTTCTTATCCAGGTTCATACTTGAACATATTATGGAAGTGAAACTGTAGCATTAAGTGCAGTGTTAAAAGTCAAATATTATAATGGTCTTTAATAGTAGATAGGGTAAATAGTAAGTCAGAGATCAGGATGTCGAAACAGAGTCAGGACACTGTAGGTTAGGTGGTGCAAACATCCAGCACTGAAGAGAGAAAGGCTTCACTCAGTTGGCAGCTCAAAAAAGAATGCATTGTATCGTCTTTCAGCATAATTCCTTCTTCTACTGGGAATAAGTACATGCATACAAACATCACAGAAATTATTATCAGAACTAGTCTACAATAAGTCATGAAAAATTAGCAGTAAGATATTTTAAAATACTGATTTTTTTTTTTTTTTTTGCAATAAAACAATATTCCTGAATACAAATGTTTGTAACAGACAATTTTAAAACAATCACTCTCTTGTTCAAGACTGTCATAAAATTTTCAAGATATTTATTTCAGGAAATGAGCTTTTTTCCTTCTAAAAACATTTATGAACCATTTGGATCATGTAGAGACTGAGTAATACTTTTGGAAATTCAGCATAATGCTTACTTATGTGTTCTAAAATATTACACACTGAACAGTCACTCACTGAGCAGTGGAAAGTCTGATATCTTTTGTACAACTTTACATCAAGCTGGCAAGGTGCCGAAAGAACACAGCAGAAAAAAATCTATTTAACATCTGCCCCACAAGACGACATTAGTTTTGACTGGCAGAAAGCAGAGAGTGGCTTTTGATCATGTGTCCTAACAAGTAGTTCCAGCTTCAGTCTTTTCAGATGAACAGCTCTGCTGAACAGCTCTCCATTACCTATTCAAACAGAAGTGACAGGCCGCAGCACCGCTCGCTGGCTAAAGTCTCTCTCTGTGGGCACTGTACTGGAGACTGAACTCCTGATTAAATATATCAATTTCACAATACAAGTAGGTCTTCTAAATCAAAGCTGGACAGAATAGACTCAATGTTATTAAAGATGGGTATAAAACAAGAACTGAGTGAAGTAAAGCCAGTTTGTACTGCCTCAGGGATTTACAGATTGACAGGAGGGAATAAGGAATAGCAGAGCTCGTAAGGAATGGTTAGAAATTAGCTATGGCATCTTGCCTGTATTCCAGTTTTCTAAGGCCTTAGAATTGTTAATGCTGTGCCCGCCTCCTGGCCAAGATACAGGAAGGACTTGTTTTGAAGTGAGGAGAATAAAAAGTTGAAAAGATCAGGCTGTTCAGTAGCCTCATGCAATAATGAAAAAACACAAACAATACACATTCGTGGCTTTATACTCACTTGATATTTACATATTGGTAAATAACAATAGCAAAGTAGATTTTAACTGAAATCAACTTTTAATTAGCTGCCTCTGCACAACTGTAGAAAATGTTAACTATTAAGGTAAGTCATACATAACTGAAAAATATACATTTAATTATAGAACAATACTGATAAAGATATAAATGATGTTCACTGTTCTCATAGGTTCTTTTGGTTCTTTTCATAAGTCCTTTTTGGGTTTTAAAATTATAATCCAATCAACCATGATGTCAGAAAGAGACAAAGTATGTTCATTTCTTAACTAAGAAATATAAATATCAGTAGCTAATTTACAGAAGATGAAAAAACCTCTGCCAAAGTTTAAAAAAAAATGACACTGCTTAATTATGTATAATAAGCGACAAGTGTGATTTTATGTACTATTTAGTTGTGAGAATCGAACAAAGAAAAAAAAAAAACTTTTTATTGTAATATACATTTGATACCAAAATAATGGGAATCAGTATATGTCATGAGCTCAAAAACTAAATGACGAGCTCTCAAAGTGTCAGATTCACATAAATTAAATGAAATCAAAAGGCTTTTTCTTATGCAACTAGAAATGTAAGTATCTGCCAGCAAATTATATGCCTGCATCAAAGAAAATGACTTTATGACATCTATAAACATTTATAAACAGTTCAATAGGTCAACAACAGCTCTGTATGTTGATATTTCTGCAACTGACAAAGTGTTTTTTCGGGTATCTTACTGGAAAAGCCTTTGCATGTTAGAATGCATGAAAACCTGATTACTCTGTGCTTTAATGTTTTTTTTCCAGTTCACCAGTCTATATTTTTTATTGTTACTAAACTTCTCCAAACATAGTCACCTTTTGCACGTCTCTTCTGAGTCTGACTCTAAAATTCTGTCATTAAACCAAACATTTTTTCGTCTTAAGGGTAGTCTTTTGGGTACCTCTCATTATTTTGTCCTGACCAAATGGCTAGTGCATGATTTTAAATACTGTTTTATTTTATAAGGCAGACTGTTGGATGCATGTGAATAATTATACTTCAGTCCAGAAATACCTTTCAAAATATGACAGGATTTCCCAACTAAATCTACATATTTCCATATTTGTTGTACCTATGATGATTGAAGTAGATACCTATGTCAATAATCTTATTATGATTTTCTCATACATCAACAGTGTGTTTTTTTATTAGGAAATTGGAATTTGTAACCTGCTTTTTTTCTCAGAGGCAAACATTTTTATACCTTAATTCATAGATTTTGCAACAGAAAAGAAAAACTGAAATGTCTTGAAATATTCTGTACAAATAACATTGGCAGCACTGTTGGTCTGGATTTCTTGCATTTTACTTTTTAATTTTTCTACATTATGGGGAGACTATACCAGCATGCAAAAAAAGCATAGATGCAACTGTACCCCATAGAAACAAGTACAGGGCAAACCCCTGAAACAAACCCTCATGGAACCATAATATCAGCAAGCTTTATAATAAAAGGAAAATATTTTTATAAAAAGTAAGAGGAGTAATTCTTAGAATGTTAGAGCTCTTGTCACTGAATATTAAGCAAGCATATTGGGAGGTTAATAAAATCCACCAGAGCCAAGTTAGAGGATAAAATAGCTATCCAAGCCAAAGACAATCACAAAGCATTTTTTAGTTACCTCAAAAGCACAATGCAGCAATGGGGAGAGCTGATTGTGAACAATGTTAAATGCACTGAGACTGAAGATATAGCTAACCTACTGGCCGATAAATCCAGCTCTAAATTTGCCACTCTCTCCCCTCCATCTGTCTCTCATGATATCCCTGAAACTGGCTCACTTCCAGCTATCACCCAAGAACATGTTCTAAAAGCAGTGGCATAGCCAGGGATGGGCAAGAGGGGCAACTGCCCTGGGCACAAAGTGTTGGGAGGGCATGATAGGCTGATCCTAATGTGTAACACAATACCAGCTTTTAAAAGCTGATATTGAATTACTGTACAGCTTGATGTGTGGCCTAGACTGTAGCAAACTGTTTGCTAAAGTTTAAAAGTAAAAAAAAAAAAAAAAACTTATTTTTACTAAAACCTGAGACCAGTAGCACTTAGTGAAGAAAGGGAATAAACTGTAGCAACATAGTGCATTTGTAGCAGATTTTTTTTTTGTTTTTATTAAGTAAACCTTGAACACCACAGGGCTCCATGCGAACAAGGTGTAAACTGCACCAACTGTCTGCTACATTTGTAGGAAACAATTTGCAACAGTTTATCAGAAGATATTTTTTAATTAAAACATGAGCACTTAGTACTCCATGTAGGGAAGGTACCAACTGTAGCAACTACTTGTTACATTTTAGCAAACAGTTTGCTATACTTTATAAGAAGACATTTTTTAAGTAAAATTTGAGTGCCATACAGTTCTCTGCTGTAGTAGAAAATATTTGTTACATTTGTATGAAACAGTTTGCTATAATTTGTTAGAAGAATTGTGTTTTTTTTTTTTTTTTTTTTAAGTAAACCATGAGCGCCTAGCACTCTGGCCTTAGTGAAGGCAGAGTTTAAACTGTAGCAGCTGTTTGCTTCATTTGTAGCAAGAAGTTTTCTACAGTTTATAAGAAGAAAAACATATTTGTTTTTAATAAAATGAGGAGTGTCAAGGGAAGGGCACAGAAATGCGACCTGAATGTCTAGATGAGGGTGGGGGTGCATCTGACCACTTGATTGATTTGCCAGTAAATGAACATCTTTTTTTTGGTACTTACATATTATCTCACCCAGATTCTCAACAACTCACTGCTGATATTTTCTGTCAGCCTTCAAGCTATCATTTTTTTTGGGAAACCATATACAACACTTTAGCAGTCTTCTGAAAACATGTTTTAAACTGCATGCTTCTTCTTCGTCCTCTTTTTTTTTATTTCTGGTTTTGGTTCTAAGTGAAGCACATATGTATATTTATCAACTTATTGGTATGGTATGGTAAGTCTTTCGGCTTTTCCCGGTTAGGGGTCGGCACAGCGGAACTCCGGTCCACTAATGATTGGCAGTTGATTTTTAGGCGCTGGCTTGCTGGGCCTAACGCACAACCTTCAACGAAGGAACACCCATTCATGCATGTCGACACACAGAAGACGCTCTAACTGAGAATCGAACGGGCAACGTCTAACTGTGAGGCAACAATGCTACCGCAGCACCACCACCGCAGTTACATATTTATCAACTTATTATTAATAGTAAATGCTTCAGTTCTCCAACATGTACATTTTCCATATTTTCGCAGAATGTTCTGATGTTTACCTCATATTTTCCGGGTTGTTCCTAATAAAATGTTGGCTTTTGTGGCAGTTGTTGAGGATTGAAGTCCCTAAATAATGACATACCTTTGAATATACACTCCCTATCATTCAAGAAAACGCATGGTAACACAAACCATGTTATTCTAGCAACTTTCCAAGTTTATAAGAGCAATGTTTACAAATCTATCCCTGATTTTTTATTATGTACCCTGTCCCCCACCATTATTTTTGTTTTGGTCTACATTTATTGAACTCGGAGGTTTTGAGGTATGAGTAACACTCTTACAAAAGTACTGTTGTTCAGCAAAAACAGGAAATAATTTTGATGTAGCTTATTGAAGTTCTAGCTCCAGATGGCATTACCATTAGGGGGTATCCTACCACCTTTCTTTCATTTTTAAGAAAAATATTTTTATTTTGTTATAAGCAACAATTAACTACATGACGGGTAATGACAATTAAAAGATTGCCATGATCAAACAATGTTACATAACAAGTGGAAAAGTAAACTGAAAGCATAGTTGAATATGAACAGGATTTTCAGTAGGAGAAATAATGATCATACAGTGCGACTTGCATGGTGAATAACATAACATTTTAAAACATGATTATGTTTCCAATATCCATATAATTTGTTTTATAAGCATTACATTGTAAAAATGTGGATTTTCCTTCCAAAACAAAATGATAGCTCGAAGGCCTGCCAGAAAAGTCGTTTTGTTTAGAATCTGGTTGCGATAATACATAAGCACTGCAATTTCTTTTTTTTTTTTTTTTTTTTGTGAATCCAAAAGGAGAACCTCCATGAAAACAAAAATAAACCAATAGAAACTAAAAACAGTTCTTGGTATTTGAGCAGCAAATGGCAAATAAATTACTTCAACAGTCCATATGAAACAGAAATTGTCTTCTGAATAGACTCACTGTAATCCAAAACTGAATCTTAAATCAAGTCCAGTGTAGTAGCCACAAAAAGACACCAGCTACTGTTACATTCCCATGCAAACTGAATGTGTTTTAAATCACCAACAATGAAAGGAAATCCACCAATGAATGATCCGAAGTTCATTAATACAAAGCATCTTGGGGCAATGCAGCAGTTGCCTCATGTACACAGACAACCCTCTGCTCCTACCATCCAACACTACAACCTGTGAGAGATGCACTTATATAGCCAAACTGGAAGCAAAGCTCTCTTCACCCAAGACTGGACTAGACAGTCAAGAGGAGAAAGTAAACACTTGCACCACACCACACACATCACATAGTCTCTCAAAACCTACACCACAAAAATACACACATAGCAACACAAAATACACACCTACATTCACGGACGCTCTCAATAAAAATCTGCTCAAGCAACAGAGACCTCCAAAACAGAAATGCATGCAACCTCCACCCCCAACACAACCCAAATGACACATAGCCCACAAACTCAGTGTGCCACTCAAGTACAGCCCATAAAGCATAACAACATACCCAACACTCTAGTCATAGATGGCTCTATAGTCAGGCACACTGATGTTCCACTCACCAGGCTAAATAAGGAGAAAGTTACTGTCAGCTGCCTGTTGGGTGCTAGGATCCGACACATAATGCATGCACTCAGTTCACTCCACAACAAGTACAAATATGACTCCATCATTGTCCATGTTATTGTTAATGACCTGAGACGTACCTCCCTGGACTACATGAAAAGAGACATGGAGGAGCTCTCCAATCTTGTAGCCCAGGCAGGTATGACCCTAGCCCTGAGTAGCATCCTGCCGTCACCCAGAATGATACCACAGTATAAAGACAAAATGATTAACTTCAACAATTGGCTAAGCTTTTTGTTTCATTCTAAAGGGATCCAGTATCTGTCTGCCTGGGATGACATGACAGACAGACCACGATGCTTTGCCAGAGATGGCAGGCACCTGTCGCCCTTGGGATTCTGGACACTGGCTAAGGCTGTTGCCACCCCTATAGTGCCTTTTTTAGGCAAGGTTCAAATGACAAATTCACCACCATAACAGGTACAAGCAAGCAAAATTTGAGGGTAATGCTACTCAATGCTAGAAGTCTAAACCTCAAAATGCATTCACTCGAGGGACTCCTTAAAATGGAGAACATCGACATTTGTGCAGTGACAGAGACCTGGTTCAAGGCTTCAGAGAGCACCCCTGCATTACCAGGCTATAATTCATACCACACCTTTCGGCCACCTAACCTGGAATGAAACACTAAAGGTGAAGGCGTGTCCACATTCATTAAGGATATCCACACCTCCAGGCTAGTTGCTCAGCATAATGCATCCAAGATTATCCAAGTGTAACAAACTCTGGGCAAGACTGCAATCCAAATTATAACTTGCTACAGATCCCCCACCATGTCCTAGGATTCCCACTCCTCATTTCTTGATACACTGGAAAATATTGGGGTACAACCCAACACTCTAATAATGGGCGATTTCAACTACCCCACCATTAACTGGGAAAACTACTCATGTACCAACTCTTTTGCTCAATGTTTTCTGGAATTCATAAATTCCAACACCTTGGATCAACTTATCCCCACCCCCACCAGGGGCAGCAATATCTTAGAGATGGTCATTACCAACATGGGTGACCAGTGTTTCACACCAGAGGTCAATTCCTCATTGGTCAGATCCGACCACAAGCTAATCAGTCTATACATCCACATCCCGCCCCCCACCCCCCATTAGGGAAACCACCGTAAAAAAATTCTCCAAAGCCAACTTCACTCTTCTTAAGACAGAAGTGGCAAACTTCACAACACCCATGCAGACAGACAATAGAGGTACAACTGCTGAATCCTACACAAATGCACTTTATAAGCACTTACAAGAGTGCATGGATTGTGTTATCCCTAACAGAACCAAGATGCTATCCTCCAAAAAAAAAAGAAGTCAAGCTGGTGGTGCCCTGACATAAACAAACTCTACAATGGAAGAAAGAAACTGCTGCAAAAAAGTGTAAAATCCCATGACTGGAAGAACTCCCTGGTCAGCCTCAGTAAGAAGATGAGATCCCTTATAAAATCCTCCAAAGCTACTTATGAAAACAAAATCACCACTGATTCTAAAGACAACCACAAAGCATTATATAGCTATGTCAAGAATCTCAATGGCAACACTCAGATCTGCTCTGAGTTACAGCACAATGGCATTAAATATACAGAACCAACTGATATTGCCAACAGCCTGGCAGATAGGTTCAGTGCTAAATTTATCCCCCCTCACCCCCTATAGGGCCCATCTCCATACCAGAAGAATGCAACGTTCCTGTAATCATGGCTGCACAGGTAAAACCACACTCTCTAAAACCAAGAACACAGCATTAATGGGACCTGACAACATCCCAGGCTGCATTCTACATGAACTACAGAATGAACTGGCACCCAACCTAAGCACCATGTTCAAACATAGCCTCACCTCAGGCTTTGTGCCCACTGAATGGCACACAGTGATGGTTATCCCACTCCACAAAGTGGGAACCACCACTGACCCCAGGAACTACCACCCCATTAGGCTAACGAGCCTGGTCTGCAAGGCCATGGAACATATCATCATGGAACTTATAAGCAAAGACATTGGTAATCTTCAAACTCTGGACCCCACCCAGTTTGGGCTTGTAAAAGGCAGATCATGTCTCCTAAACCCGATTGGCTTCTTTGAAGCAGTCACCAAAGCCATAGACGAGGGTAAGGTAGTCCACACAGCCTATCTAGATCTCACCAAGGCTTTTGCCACCATCCCCCACTCTGGAATTATAGATAAACTCACTAAATTAGCCATAAATCCCTATGTCACAAGATGGGTTGTCAACTGGCTCACTGACAGAACCCACACTGTGAAAGTAGCAGACTCCAAATTCGACTTCAGACCAGTGACAAGTGGAGTACCACAAGGCTCACTTCTGGGTCCTCTCCTGTTTGGTATCTACTTTTCTGAAGTACAGACTAACACAGAAGGTCTTTGGCTAATGAAGTTCGCAGATGGCTGCAAACTAGGAGCCATAACTGAAACTCCTAATGATGTGGCCATCCTACAAAAGGGCCTCACTGAGACAGATGCCTGGAGTTAAAGTCATGGCCTCAAGCTCAATGCCAAAATGTGCATTGTCATCCCATTTGGTAAAAACTCTGTACCCCTGAGCTACCACATAGGTGGTAGTCTGCTTAACACTGAAAGTGTGATAAGAGACCTTGGGACACAGGTGGACAGTAGTCTCTCCTTTGATAATCACATCACCACAGTAGTCAGGAAATCCTTCTACATGGCACACCCCATCACAAAAGGTTTCTCATCCAGGAAAAAAGAGGTCATTGTTCCCCTCTACTCATCACTCATTAGACCCATTATAGAGTACAACACCCCTTTTGGTATGTACCTCATAAGACATTTACAACAACTGGAAAGGCTGCAGAATATCTCACAAAGAGGATTACTGGCCTCAAACAGATGCCCTACGCAAACCATCTCAAAAAAGCTTTATTCCATTGCATATCACCTACTCAGAGGTGATCTCTGCCTAACATACAAAGCTATGTCAAACCCAGAGATGCTGGAAATGCTCCACTTAAAGAAATCCCAATACACACTCTAGGGACCTAAACCTTGTCACCACAATAAACAGAACATTCTAGAGGGATAGATTCTTGTCCCAGAGACTTCCCATACTTTGGAACAAACTACTTTTCTATGTCAAACAAAGCTCCTCATTAGCACTCTTCAAAAAAAATCTTGATGATTGGGATGGGAAATAGGAAATTCACCCTGGGATCACCTCTGTAGCTCTGCTCGACAGGGGCACAGGAAAATAATTTTCTTGGGTGGCGAAAGCCAGGGTACCTTTTTGGCTAGGCTTGTATAGGCCGTAGGGCCGATAGCCTAGTGCTCATCTATTAACCTACGAACACCAACAAAAAATTAAATAAAGTAAAGCATGAGAGCAGGTTTAGTGCATTCGTCCTAACAAAACATTTGGACTTCTTCAGAACCTGCTCTCTTTTAGCTCTCATTCATTTTTATACCCTATGGTTAATAAGACTTAATTAAATAAAGATTACATGGTCTGTTGTTTCTTAAAGGTAGGTTAAACAATGTGCATAAACTGCATAAATGAATTAATAGAAAAACAAAAATAAAACAATATATGTGAATATGTATATAAGTGACCAAATAATATTTTACAAAGCACATCTTTGTCACTGTGTAATAAAAACTCATAAAAGCACTTTAAAACAATGTACTACAAAAAAAACTTATAAATAATAAGTAAATAAAGCAACTGGTGTTACCCAGTGGTCTTCCATCCAAGAACTAATCAAGCCCAACCCTGCTTAGATTCCAAAGGTAGCCCTTTCAGAATGGAATGGTTACAAGTACATTGTTCGAAAATATATTCTTAAATTAAACATTCGTGTTAAAAATCCAAAAATTTTGAAACAATAATCTTATGAATCTAAAAAATAAAACTATTATTTTTTATAAACATTTCGTCATTATTGGAAAAATTTAAATAAAGACTTCATGAATAAATTTTTACAATTGTTTGAGACATATTCAGTAAGTCACTAAATATAACACTCCAAACTTCTTCTTTTGGCTTTTCCTGGTTAGGGGTCGTCACAGCGGATCACCTGTCTGTTCATGATTAGCAGTGGAGTTTTACGGTGTCGAGTTGCCAGCCCGGTGCCCAACCTTCCACAGAAGGTGCACACATACACACACTCACGCCTAGGGCCAATTTAGAGTGTCCTAATCCACTTACAGTGTGTTTTGGGGATGTGGGAGGAAAACCACGTGACCACGGGAAGGACATGCAGACTCCACACAGAAAGCACTCCAGCCAAGGATAGAACCAAAGAACCTCTTGCTGTGAGGTGGCAACGCTAACTGCTGCACCACCATTGCCGCCCTAATATAACACTCCAAACAATTCTCATAAATCCAGTGCTTTTGTTTTTAACACGCATAATAAAAGTGTGTTCATTTAATCCTGGAAAAATGGTGGCTTTAAATCTTAACTGCCACTCCAATTCTTCCCTTTCATTTTATTTTTTAGGTTCATAAGATTATTGTTTCAAAAGTTTTGGATTTTTAACATGAATGTTTAATTTAAGAATACAAGTAATCCAAAAGGTTGGCAGAAGCAGGAAAAATACTTTGGTTAAAATACTTTAATAAAACAACAAAGTAAAATACAGAGTTAAGCACTTTCGTTCATCCCAGAACATCATCAGAACTAGTTTCCAACCATTCAGTTCGGTTTAAATAGGTCACTCATGCAATTAACACAAATCATTTGATTGGTTCAATAAGATAATTGCTAATTACTGTTCATTAACTGTCCTTCATGCAATAGAGAAGTAAAGGTGTAATGCAATTTAATTTAAGAATACATTTTCAAACAGTGTACCTGTAACCACTCCATTCTAAAATGGCTACTCTTGGAAGCTAAACAGGGTCAGCAATGGCTAGTTCTTGGATGGGAGATCACCTGGTAAGAGCAGGAGATTTATTTACTTACCTACTTATAAGTTTTGTTGTAGTGCATTGTTTTAAAGTCATATAATGGAGTAAATGGCACTCCGGCATTTAAAGGCAGTCCATGTCCTGTACTGGAAAGGTTGACACTGTTAGATGCTGTGTACAGGATAAACAAACACTGACAAAATGAGTACAGTTTAGTGTCCTCTACTGGAAGAAAAGAAACAGAAGGGAGTAGGCTCCAGTCAAAACCTTAAGTTGCAGATATTGCAATTAGGTTATCACTGGTCAGTGTCCTCCCTGTACTGGCAAAGATGAAACCAGGAGACTAGACAGTGGTCAGCATATTGTTTTGGAGATGTGGCACTAAGGTACTAGATACTATTCATTATGCTATACTCAAGTAGCTGAAACGGAGGTCCTGAGGTGCAGTCAGTGCCCTGTATTAGGAAGGTAGATACTGAGAGAAACTGGCACTGTGTTATTCTGGATAAGCTAACACTGGATTACTTAGCACCAATCAGTGCACTGAAATAGGAAAGCTGACACAGCAGATGTGTGCATAAGTAAGTGAC